>NC_133394.1:62725373-63000323 GCF_047511655.1 Castor canadensis
ACAAGGGAGGGGTGAGGATAGGTAAGACACCTAAAAAACTAGCTAGCATTTGTTGCCCTTAATGCAGAGAAACTAAAGCAGATACCTTAAAGCAACTGAGGCCAATAGGAAAAGGGGACCAGGAACTAGAGAAAAGGTTAGATCAAAAAGAATTAACCTAGAAGGTAACACCCACGCACAGGAAATCAATGTGAGTCAATGCCCTGTATAGCTATCCTTATCTCAACCAGCAAAACCCCTTGTTCCTTCCTATTATTGCGTATACTCTCTCTACAACAAAATTAGAGATAAGGGCAAAATAGTTTCTGCTGAGTATTGAGGGGGGGGAGCGGGAGGGGGCGGAGTGGGTGGTAAGGGAGGAGGTGGGGGCAGGGGGGAGAAATGAACCAAGCCTTGTATGCACATATGAATAATAAAAGAAAAATGAAAAACAAAATAAGGAAAAAAAAAAAAAAACAAAATAACCAGAGCAGAAAAGGCTGGAGGTAGGGTGCTTGCCTCACAAGCATGAAGCCCTGAACTCAAACCCCAGTATTTAGAGAGAGAGAGAGAGAGAGAGAGAGAGAGAGAGAGAGAGAATGATTAACTATAATGAGATTTCGAGATTTGGAGTAGTGTGCGTAGGCTGGTGCATCTCCTATCTCTAAGACTGAGAAAGAGCACTCAAGCATGAATTAATGTTCCTCTCCTCATCTCTCCTTGAACTGAGCACCTCTCTTTGGAGAGGCCAGGCTGAGCTCACTTAATGGTGGAAAAATCACTAAGAGGCTTTGCTGGAAAAAACAGACTTGGAAATCTGTCCAGGGTTCTAAGAAAGCCTCTCGCAGAGTATGCTATGCCTCAGAACTGCTACAAAGTCACTGGAAATGTCAGTGGGAGATGCTGGTCAGTGCATGTCGCATGGAGTTGAAGTTGCCCTCGGGAGGAGTTGTGTACTGAAAAAAGCCACAGCTTATAAGGCGTCAGTGCTTGAGAAATGGTGCTCTGCAGGATCCCAGCACTGGAAAATGGCACTCTGCAGGAGCCCAGCAGGAAAGAAACCATGCTTTGCAGAGGCTGGGTGCTGGCGGGTGGACAGAGAGGGAACCATGTCAAAGTCTGCCTGCTGACCAAGCAGCACAAAGCCAGGCAGGAGCAGCGTCCATGTCAGAAGAGAGACAGTGAATTGGTAACCAGGCTGGAAACACGAGCTCAGCTGCACACAGGGCATGTAGCCATGGCAGAGAGACACTTCATGTCACCACCCATAGGAACTGATACCAGCTGAATGACAGGACCAGGAAAAATACCCTAAGCTGCAGCACACTGGAACTGAAAGAAACGGTTCTTCGTTTTGCACTATTTCTCCTGCTCAGTTTAAGGATGAAGCCTATTGTCATGCATGCCACAGGAAAGAGATGCTTATACACATTGTATATATGTACTGAAATACCGTACTGGACCTCATAAATATGCATAATTATTACAGGCTAATCAAACATTTAAAAGAAGTTTAAGTGATGATAATGCTAACTGACCTGATTTTACTATTATACACTGTATACTTGTGTTGAATTATCGCATATATGAATAATTCTAATGATAATGAAAAATTTTTAAAGAGATGCTTAAGGAGTCTAAGTCCATTATTACTAAACATATAATCATGAGTGAATGAATTGGGAACTGAGAGGCAATAAATCAAAAACAGTGTGTTGTGACTTTAGCATTAAAATAAATCTGTAACCTCAACTTTGAAATATATCTAATGTTATATAAATTGCATTGTTACCTTATTCCATCTTCATTCATTTAAAAAAGTCACATAAATTTTCTTCAATTTTGTTATTCTTTTCTTTTAATTTAAACTATTTTCATTTCACTTCTAAATAATTTATCATTCTTTTTACTTCTTGGATACAAAGCATGTTTATGAAATGAAATATTTACATTCTCTATTGCTGTAAGGTAGAATATGAAAAGTAAAAGAATCAATACTGGCAATGTTACTCAATTCTTTTCATTTCTTCCTAGTTAAATATAGTATATTACATATACATATTGTAAAGTTTACATTACATATAAACTACTTTTTTGGCAGTACTAGGGATTGAATTTAGGACTTCATGCTTGCTGGAGCAGGCAATCATTCTACTGCTGAGCCACACCCCCAATTTGGATTTTTTTTTCTTTTGGTCTTGTTATTTTTAAGATAGGGTCTCCCTTTTTGCCTAGGTGGGCCTGGACTGCAATCCTTCTGTTTTATGCTTCCTACCATCTCTGGGATGACAGGTATGTACCGCACCCAGAATTTTTCTGTGGGATTGGGGTTTCACAAACTTTTTTGCCATAGGCTGGCTTAAAACCACAATTGTCTCACATAGCTTGGGATGACAGGTATCAACCACTGTGCCCAGCTGTTGGATGAGATGGGGTCTCACAACTATTTGCCTGGGCTGGCCTGGAACTATGATCTTCCTGAACTCAGCCTCCCAAGTGGATTACAGCCATGAGTCATTGGTACCTGACAAATAAACTACTTTTAATGTCTTTTTATCTGACAACTTGATTAGGTCTGTTTTCAATTTTGTTAAAATCAAGAACTATAAATCATTGGTTTTGCAAAGTAATTTGTAAGTCAATCATTAGAGTCAGTCACATTCTCAATTTTGTCAAAGTGTATTAAAAAGGCTTTATAATAGACATAAAAATTATCAATTTTATCTGCTTTTTAAACTTAGAGTCATATTTAAACATAGATTAAACCTTATAAAATTAGAATTATATCACTTTTCTCATGAACTATGAACAAAGACATATATTTATGTCAAGTTTTAAATTTTTCAACGCACCATCAAACAGCATAACAGAGGGGCAAGAAAGACACTTGGGGATGAGTAAAAAAAATACTTTAGGATTTTTAAAGTATAGAAAAGTTGATTATTTTATAGTTTCTAGTAATTCAAATAATTAAGCACATGAGAGAATTAGAACAGGATAAGAAAAATTGGAGAGGACTTATTCACACTGAAGTGAAGGTGGTTTTATGACATGAAAGCCATTACATCTCATATCCTATGTTGAGGATATCATGTCCCATTATTGTACAGAAATAAGACTCTGACACTCATAGAATTATATTTGCTTTTGTTTTACAGAAATCTTGATCTTGGAGTGACCAGAGATAAATGTTCCTTTAGAAACTCATAAGAACTTTCTGGTGATACTAGAAAAGAGATAAATTGAATTGAAGGTGGGTGAATAAAAATTACTTAATTGAAAGACTACAAAGAAGATGGAGGTGTTAAATCTAATTAAGATATATTGTAAGTGCATATGTAAATGTCACAATGAAACTCCCCTGTACAATTAATATATGCTAATAAAAAAGAAAGAATATAGACAAAAATAGTCAACAAAAATTAACAGAGAGCCTCAAATATGACATATCAACAGTGTAGCACATGGGTCATTAATGTCCCAAAAGGTGAGGAAATATTTGAAGAAGCAATAGCATACATTTCCCTAAATTTGACCAAAAAAAGTATCAATTTACAAACACTAAACAAAAAAGGTCAATTTATGAACAACTAGGCATATATTAAACCAAAGATAAATTCTTCAAAGTAGATAGAGAAGATAAGAAATATTATATACTACTGAACAGTATTATAGATGATAGCTGACTTTCCATCAACAGCAATGGAAGGAGAAGGAAACAGAACAGATTTCTTTAAAATATTAATAGCTATCAATCCTGATTTCTAAGTCTACCAAAAATGTCTGTCAAAACTGAGGAGAAATAAAAGCATTTTTATAAAAATTAAACAAGATATAATTAAAATTTAACTAAAGAAGTATAAAAGGATAAGTTACTCAATCAGCTGAAGAAAATGACACCAAATAACAACTCAGATCTATAAGAATAAAGAGCACCAAAATTATAAAATTTCAGTATATATATGCATATATATACATGTGTGTACATACATATGTGAACATATATAAACATATTTATAATTATTACATTGTATTTGTATATATATACATACATATATGACTACCTTTTTTTTTCTTTTCTTTTCCTTAAAAGGCAACTGGCATTTTTCTTGTTTATGAATTTGGGGATTTTTTGTGTTGGGTGGAGGTACATTGTGGCACTTACAGAAGTTCTTACATATATCAAATACATCATATTTGAGTTCACCTCCTCCATCATTCTATCTCCCTCCTCCCCCATTCCTGGAATAGTTTCAACAGGTATCATTTTTCCATTTACATATCTGTTTACATGGTATTTGCTCTATATTCACCCTCCTGCACCCTTTCTGCAGCTCCTCCCTCCTCCCATTGTACTAACCCCCAGACAGGATCTGTTTTGCCCTACTGTTCTGATTCTATAAGACAAAAAAATATGACATTTTTGGTTGTTTAAGATAGCTGTGCAGGGAGTGTCCTTGTATCACTTCCATAAAATGAAAATAATTATATTGCACAGGGGTTAAAAATATATATGAGTAAATGATGTTAATCATGTCCTAAAACATAGGGAAAGTAAATATATGGAATATTGTGGTTTAATTTATAAATTAGAAACTGTAAACTGGTAAAGTACAAACATTGATAGAGTTTGATTAGTACAGCATACATATAATTATACAGAAAAAATGAAAAAGCAAAAATACTTATGACTAAAACATCTTATTATAAGAAATAAAGTCAGATACTAAACATACTTAAATAATCCAAAAGTAAATAGGTAAAAAGCAACAGTGTGAAAAATTTTGGGAAAAATAGAAAATGGATTTCAATATAGTAGACTTAATTGCAACTATATCAATAATTACAGTTGCTTAGTCTAAACATTCCCATCAAAATTATACTATAATGAAAGGAACATTACATAAGGTGATCCAGGAAGGTTGAAAGTAAAAGGAGCAAAAGAGATTTGCCATGCAAACACTAACGTAAAATATAGCTAATGCAGGTATACTTTTTTCAGGCAAAGTAGTCTTCTACATAAGGATCCATTCATCAGGAAGACATAACCATTGGTCAGTATGCAGCTAGTAATGGATCTTTGAAATATGTGAAGCAAAACTTTGCAGAGTTAATAGCATAAATAGACAACTTTACAGTCATAGCTTAAAAATTTTAAGCATCCTACTTTACATACTTGATAAAACAAGTAGAAAAAACAGCAACAATTTTTTAAAAATCTGAATATTATCAGTTCAAATTGACACTTATGAGATAATATATACAATTACAGATTACAATTCTTTACAAATGTACAAAACACACTGTATACTTGACCATAAAAGTAGTCTCAGTAAAATTCAAAACTCACTAAATTCATTTTAATTTATTTTCTGGCCACAGTGTAATTGAATTTAAAAAATTTTTAAGTCCACAAAATCCCAAATATTTGGAAATTAAGTAGCACATATACAAGTAACAAATGGGTCCAATTTGAAGTATTAAAATAAATACAGTATATCAAAAGTTGTGACATTCAGCTAATGTAAATGTATTAAGGTGTTCCAGAAAAACACAACCAATAGACACCCAGACTTATAGGCAATGGTTCAAATATCATATATCATATTGTGATTGATCATGGGCAACAGCATATATATGTATGATTTTTTGTGAGCACTGGCTCATATGATTGAGGTCAGGAAGTCTCATCAGCTGTCTGCAAACTGGAGAGCCAGGAAAACCTGCAGTTTAATTCAATCCAAGTTTGAAGGGCTGAGAATGTGGAACGTGGGTGTCCTTTCACTGGTGCACTGGTCTAAGCCCTAGAGCACAAGAAGCTAAAGCTGTGAGGTTTAAGAGCAAATTCTGCATATTTTAGTTCAAACAGAGAGCAAATTTGCCTGTTCTCCATCTTGTTCTCATGCTGGCACTCAATGGATTATGTGATGCCTGCCCATGGTGGTGAAGGAGGGGCTTTCCTATTTCTACCAAATACTAACTTGCTTCAGAAATACCCATAGACACATCAAGAAATAATGTTTTAATAGCAGCTATTTGGGCATCCCTGAGTCCAGTCAAGTTGATGTATAAAATTAACCATTGCAGTAGGTCTAAGAGGAAAATTCATGTATTTTAATTTTAGTTAGTTTTGGTGGTACTGGGGTTTTGAACTCAGAGTCTCATCATTTCTAGGTAAGTGCTCTACCACTTGAGCTATACACTCAGCCCTTTTTTGTTTTTGTTTTAGTTATTTTTCAGATAGGGTCTCATGTTTTCACTTTGGACTAGCAAGGTGCCCCAATCCACCTACTTAATTTCTATATAGCTGGGAAATCACAGGTGCACACCACTACACCTGGCTTATTAGTTGAGATAAAGCCTCACTATTTTTCCTCTGAGGTGGCCTAAAACTGTAATCTCTATCTCCTGAGTAACTGGGATTAATGTGGATTTCACTATACCAGGAGAAAATTTGTCTTTAAATGCCCATGTTTTAAAAGAACAGTTTAAAATAAATTATTTAAACTTCCATTTCCACAAAATAAGAACTTAATTATAAGAAAGGAATCTTGAAAAGATAGGAAAGGGTTAATTTTAACAACTTTATGCCAATAAATCAGAGAGCATTAAATGAAATGGACTAGTACCATGAAAAACTAACCAAATGAATTACCTCAGGGAGAATTTTAAAATCTGAATTTTGATTAAAGTAATTTAAATTGCAATCAAAAGCCTTTATATAAAAAAATTCTTTAGATGTAAATGGATTTACTAGTAAATGCCATAAAACATTTAAGTAAAAAATAATCTCAGTCTTGTGCAATCTTTCTGAAAACAGAAGGAAGGAATCAACTCAGCATATGTATAAGCATATTTGAAAATTGGAAGACAGTATTTTATAAGACTAGTATAATCCTGACACCAAATGTAAAAAAACAGTACAAAAAATAAATGTGTAGATTGCATTTCTCATAAACAGGTACAGGCCCTCAATAATGTATTAGCAAACTAAGTCTAGAATTATATAAAAATGATAATATATTATGATCAAGTGAGATTTAGCCAGGGAATGCAAGATTGGATCAACGTTTGAAAACTTTGATTCAATTCACCTAGCAGAATAAAGGAGAAAAAAATTTATTCAATTATAGCAAAAGATTGAAAAGAATTCAACACCTATAATACTTCCAGAATACTAGGAATAGAGGAAAGTTTCTTCAATTTTATAGGCAAAATATAGAAAAATTGCATAGCAAAAATTGTGTATAATGGTGAAATATTTAGCACTTTTTCCTTATGACCAGGAAAGAGGTCTGCTTTAGCTGTTTCTATTCAACATTATAATGGAGACTCTAGCCAGTCTAAGAAAGTAAGAGAAGGAAGGCATGGAGATTGAATGAAGGAAGTAAAGTTTACTTTGACGTTTTAAAGACTCCAAAAGACATAATAATATCAAATAAACAAAACTCCTGCTAGAATCCCCCCTATAAACCCAGTATATAAAAAAAACCCATAAAATTCTTAGAAGAGAAATAAATTTATAAAAGATATTCAGACTTCAACACTGAAATCTAGAAAATGTTGCTGAGAAAAATTTGTGAGTCATTTACACATAAAAGTCAGATCTTTGCCTTTTCAGGGGTGGGGATGAGAGCTGTTGATTACTAAGTTACTTTTTGGGGGTGAAAGAAATATTCTGTATTTCATTTGAGGAGGTAAATATATACATGTATACAAATAGGTGTGTACAATTGTAAAAACTCATTAATTTGTATACTGAAAAATGTGTACAGCTGAGTTACATCTTATTAAAGAGTCAATGGGAGTAACTTTCCTCCGTAGGTGCATACCCATAGTGGGGAGGTTGCCTGGGGGCACCGCAGGTGAGTCAGTCTAGCAGCTGGGAAAAGAGATGGATGTGGAGCCTGGCAGAGGGAGAACATTACTACCCATGACACCTTCATCCCTTTTGTCATTGCATGAAAAGTTGACACTTTCAGAGTCTCATGGCTACTGCTTTATTTCTGCCTTTCCAAATTGCATACATATTCCTCTGATGTAGAACCCTGAAGGGAACTCAGAGAAAACAGATTCGGTATTAACCAGGTAAACATGGTTACCTGGTGGTTTTTACTATTTAATTCTATTTTTAGAAGCAGAAAACAAAACAACAACAACAAAAAACCCTAACCATTTCACCCACCAAAGCTTAAGAAACTTAGGAGGAAAAATTTAAATTCACAACAGTTTTCTAAAGGGTAATTTTTCCACTTGATATCGTTAGCTGTCAAATTAACTTACTTCATTGGCACACATAAAATTTATTCATAAAGAACTGTGTATGCTACACTGAGCAGCAGGGTATTTCTAAATTCTCTCTGCATTCACTACTTGGGTTTGTTTTTGTTTTTGTTTTCATTTTCCTTCCTTAGTGTTTACCATCCAGCTATTATTATGTATGCCTTGTAAATATATAATTACATACCAGGTTTGCATCTAGCTGAACAGCCCTTTTCACTAGGAGGGAGATATTTATAAGTACAGCTGCTGTTATTATCTTGTTTCTCTCAGGCTTCCTACCTAGAGATGAGGGAAAAAAAAAGAGACAGGCACACCTTTTTTTCATTATTCTGCTGGTATTGCATGATGAATTTGTGACCAGAAATCACAATTTAGTTAACTGGGTTTAGCTGTTAGATGTGACTTTTTTTAGGCAACTAGTGAGCAGCAACTCCGACACATGTGAGTAGACTGCTAGAAGATAGTATTTGTATCTATTCTGATTCCCTGGAACTCTCATTTTTTCTAAACTCCCTTCCATTTTTAGTGTTTTAAATTTGCTATTAACATTGAGAATTTTTTGGTCTGTGAAAAATTTTAAAACACAAGAATTGTTCTCATTTTTCTCTTATTTAAGTAATGATCAAATCCCATTAGTGTTTATTCACCTTTCTGTTGAAGATTTTTAAACTTCTACTAGGTGTTGGCAAAGAAAATGAGCTAAGAGGGTTGGAGGGGAAAAGACAAGTTTAACATGGCCACAGCCTCTTCTTTTCATCTGCTCCCACGACCACTGGCTGCCTCTGGGTCAGGTGTGGTTTGCTTTCTATGTAAGACACACCAGGAGGGGTGTTTTATAAATAGCTACAAATCAAGCTTATTAAGGTATTTCCTGCAAAACCCTGATTTTCCCCAAAACTTATTTTGCATTGCTTGCCCCTCCAAATTTTACTCCCCACTGTGACTATCAAGTTCTATCTTCCCTCCCCCTGCTACTCTTGCCCTTGTCTCTTCCACTAGAATCAAGCCCATCTCTGGAACATTTTTCTGCTATTCCACCATCTGCAGTCCTTTCCTTCCTTGTCTCCATATTCTAACTGGGGAGGGGGGCTGGGGTACCCAGAAGGAAGATGGAAACTGAGAAGGTGATGGCGGATGAATATAATTGAAGTAACTTATACACATTATCTATTTATATGAAAATAGAATAATGAAACCTATTAAAAATTAGTGAAAAAAAGGGGAGGAGGGAGGATAAGATAGAGTAATAGGGGCTGCACTTTGACATTGCTTACTTATATAATACATAATTATATCAATCTGTTTTCATATATATAAATTTTCCCAATCAATTTGCTAATGAAATTTTACCTATTTTGTATGCTGTATAACCATTGGCAGGTCATTTAATTCATGGATAATTGTGATGGTGTGATTCGGAACTCAGATTCTGAAATTTCATACTGGATTTATATCTTAGCTACTTACTGTCTGATCTTGGGCAAGCTATTTAATTTCCTTCTGCCTCAGTGCCTTCATCTGGAAAGCACAGATAATAGTATTACCTCTCTCCTAGGGTTGATATGAAGGTTAAATGACTAAAACTACTGGCAAAAGTGCTTAGAAAGTTACCTGAAACAGTTAAGTTCCAAGCAAATATTGACTTATTAGCTTTAAGTAAATAACTTTTTAATTGAAAACAGAAAAGCACATATAGTACAGTTAGTAAAGCAAAAGCAAAAAGAAATAATGTATTGATGACATGAAGCCACTGAATCTGTATTTAGTCAAAAATACATAATTTTCAATGCTTTTCTTTTGTTTACCTGGCAAGCCTCCAATCCTGGTCAGACTTAACTCTCCATCACTCTTTGAAGGCAGCTGCATGGCTGAACGAATCTGGAGAAAACACAATCATGTTAGCTGGTTTCAGTTTAAACTCATAGGCACCGGTCTTTAGTTTTCCCTTAGAGTTACCTGGGAAATTCATGTTTTCCTAGTTCATCTGCTCTTTCATTGTCCTTGGTTAACTCTTTCCTATCTTCTCCACATTTCTGAATTCTTTAAGTTGTTTCCCTATTTGCATACTTAACCCAAAAGTTAGCCTCCTGTGTAGCAAGCAGAAGAGCTCTTCCACAGACTCCCATCAATAGGTCTTCCCACTTTCTGCCCCTGAGTCTGACTCTGCTGCCTTCCTATTCATATGATTAGCAGTTAGCATTCACACCTGAGAACAAGCCTTTTAAATTGTGCACTAGATCTTAGTCCTGTTGATGACTCAAGATCATCATCAAGCGCCCCTTCCTTTTCTTACCTACATGATTAATATTTCGTTTCTACTGGATAATTTCATTTGCATATAAATTAGCGGTTATTTCTCTCATCTAAAATAGTTTTTCTTTACTATCACTTCACCCTCCAGCTGTCAGGACACTCTGCTTTACTTACAAAAACAAAAAAACCAAATTCTCAAGTTTTTTTATATTCTCTGTCTGTACTTCCTCTTCTTTCTCTTTTTCTCTTTGATGGTACTGAGGTTTGAACTCAGAGCCTATATCCCAGCATGGCTTAAGTGGTAGGGTGCCTGTCTTGCAAACATGAGGTCCTAACTTAAACTCCAGTACTTCCAAGAACAAAAGGGTGTGTGTTGAGATGAGGTCTTGCTAACATTTTGCCCAGGCTGGACTTGAACTTGACCTTCCCCATCTCCACCTACCATGTAGCTGGGAATACAGGTGTATGTCACCATCCTGGCCTTCTTTTCTCTTAAACCCACTCACATTAGTCCTTTGCTTTGGGTACCAAAACTGCTCTTGCTGATATCCAAATGATCTCTGTATTGATAAATTAATCACAGTAAGCCTTAATGTTCTCTTTAACTCAAAATTTTAGATCTTCCTAACTGTAAGTCCCTGAGTTCCTTCTCTTAGAACATTTACTGCAGGAAACTTGCAAATATAAATTCTATCTTTACCCCTTTGAGAAAGAAATCTTCCCCAGACTTTTCCCATGAAGGCAGGGACCTTATTCTGTCCTCACTGGATCCTTACCTCCTAAAAGAGGTTGAATAATGAATAAATATTTGTTGAATGGATAATTCCTAAATGAATAGAGTATCTGGGTTAGTTGAAAACTGATGGCTACTGAGCCCTTTGAATGGCATAAAAATACGTTGACTCACATAGTGGGGATGTAGCAAAAAGGAAGAGGAAATTATAATAGCATAGATGTCCAAAATATACTATAAATGAAAGAAGAAAGGAAAATAGAAGAAAATCACAAAAATAAAAATTAACAATTTTTTCATCTGCGTAGTTCAGTCTTTAAATTGGTAATGATATTTACTGTCGTTTTGGCCTCTGCCTGGAAAAGAAAATTAGTCCAAAGAAAAATTAGCATAGAGAAATGAAAACAAAGCAAAGGGAAAAATTGGGGGGAAAGCAAAAAGAAGACAAACAGCCTTAACGAATGCCAGTGCTCAGCTAAAATTAGGAGCCACAAATAATTAATGTCATCTATTTACATAGAATCTAACACTGCTTATCTGTTTGCAGAGAAGAGAAATTAGCTTATGCTAGAAAATACGAAAGTGAAAAAAGCACTAAATATTTATAGCTGGCAGAATAAAATTGAGAAGAAAAGCTCATTTTAGAATTTGAATACTTTATGCATTACATTTGCAAAGATATTTTGTACCACAGTCCTGACAAAAACAGATAAAATAAAATAAAATAAAAAGCTTGCTCAATTCTTCTTTTGAGATATTCAGAGTAGACAGTGTATCTCAGGACTAGGGTGGCTTTTAAAATTCCATTCATTCATTTCTTTTAATTCCTTTATTCACCAAATATGCATTAATTGCTTCCCATGTGCCAGATATAGCTGTGTTTAAGAGCTTATCAGATATGATCTTTGACTTGTGAGCTCAGCAGCAAATGTTAAGGAACTAATCAGATACATAAATATAATCACAAATTGTGACAAGAGAGAAAGAGGGAAAATATAAAATGATATGAGCTACAATAATTTGGAGACGTAATTTTGATAAGATGTCAGAAAAGACCCTGATGAGATATTTTTCAGTGAGATAGGAAAGATGACTAGGGCTTAATGAAGCTATGAATGGAAAGATTTACATTTGAGGCAGAAGAAACAAAATATCTCAAGCAGGAAGAAAATGCTTGATACATTTGCAGAATTGAAATCAGTCCAGGATCTTTGGGAGAGACACTTGCTAAAAAATATGTCAGGAGACAAATCCTGTATGCTGTATCATAATCTTTGCTAAAGAGTTGAAAATTCATCTTTGGTACTTAAAATATCAACACTGCTGTGTAAAATTGACAAAATACTATCAGAAAATTGTACACGAGAGAAGAACAAGATGGTTATTTGCAGATATTGTAGCTAGAATTAAGAGATAGAGGCTTTGTAACAAAGATTACCAATAAGTAACTGCATGTAAATGTCAGAATTTAAGGAAAAATAGTGAGAGCTGATTCTGGAAAGCACAGTAGGGGAATAAATGAAGTGAGTCAGACATAAGAAAATTGTTGTTGGCTAAATAATGGCCCCAAAGATACTCCTGCCAACTCCCTGGAAACAGTGAATGTTACTTTATATGAAAAACAAAGAAAAAACTGATAAACCAACTAATCAAACAACAACAGCAACAACAAAAACCCCAAATCTGATTTTACTGATGTGATTAAGTTAAAGATTTGAGGAAGAGAGAATATTCTGGATTATCATAGTGGGCCTTAACTGTTATTACAAGAGTCTCTATTAGGAAGAGATTGATGGAAGTTTGGTTTCAGAAAAGAAGACCCTTCTTAGGGTTAGTATGCTAACCCTAAGTTAGTATTGCTAAACAGTAATACTATGAAGAATAGGTTACGCTAAGGGAGGTCACATACAAGAGAGAGAGGGTAAAAGAAGGAAGTTAAGGTAAATATGGTTGATACACTCTCTACATGAGAATGAACATAGAATTTCTAAACTGGTTGAAACTACCTTAAGAAAAGACTAAGGTAGAAAGAAGAAAAATAGAGATGAGCCTAATTGTGCTATAATACATATAAACGTGGAAATGCCACAAGGAAACTCCCTGTGTAGCTGTCTTAAACAACCAAAAATGTCATTTTTTTCTTTTTCCTTTCTTAAACAAAATTGGAGAACAGGTGGGCAGAACAGGTACTGTTGAGGGGTGGGGTTGGTACCCATGGGAGGGAGGGAGGAGATGGGGAAATGGTGAAGGAGGGTGACTATGGTGCAAATACTGTGTATACATGTATATAAATGGAAAAGTGGTATCTGTTGAAACTACTCCAGGAATGAGGGGAAAGGAGGATGATGGAGAGGTGAATTCAAGTTCGATATATTTGATGTATTGTAAGAACTTTCGTAAATACCGTAATGTACCCCGGCCAAGCACAACAATAAAAAAAAAAGTAAACTACTAACTAATTTAAAAAAAGAAAAACAGATCCTATGACTACAGAAGTAGATGATGGAGTGATAGATTTTAAAGATAGAGGAAGCAGTCACTAGAATAAGGGCTGAAATCAATGAAATAGAAACAAAAAAAAGGTACAAAGATTCAATGAAACAAAAAGCTGGTTCTTTGAAAAAATAAATAAGATTGACAGACCCCTGGCAAACCTGACTAAAATGAGGAGAGAAAAAACCCAATTCAGCAAAATCAGAAATGCAAAAGGGGAGATAACAACAAACACCATGGAAATCCAGGAAATCATCAGAGACTACTTTGAGAATTTATATTCTAATAAATTTGATAATCTTGAGAAATGGACAGATTTCTAGATACTCACGACCATCCAAAACTGAATCAAGAGGATATTAATCACCTGAACAGATCTTTAACAGAAAATGAAATTGAAGTAGCAATAAAGAGTCTCCCAAAAAAGAAAAGTCCAGGACCTGATGGATTCTCTGCTGACTTCTATCAGACATTTAAAAAAGAACTAATACCAACTCTCCTTAAACTGTTCCACAACATAGAAAGGGAAAGAACACTGCCTAACTCATTTTATGAAGCCAATATTACACTTAATCCAAAACCAGACAAAAACATCTCCAAAAAAGAGAACTATAGGCCAATTTCCTTAATGAACATCAATGCAGAAATCCTCAATAAAATAATGGCAAACCGATCCTCAATAAAATAATGGCAAACCGATTCCAACAACACATCAGAAAGATCATCCAACATGACCAAGTCGGCTTCATCCCAGGAATTAGGGGTGGTTCAACATATGCAAATCTATAAATGTAATACAACACATTAATAGAAGGAAAGACAAAAACCACTTGATCATCTCAATAGATACACAAAAAGCCTTCGACAAGATCCAACACCACTTCTGATAAAAGCTCTAAGAAAACTAGGAATAGAAGGAATGTACCTCAACATTGTAAAGGCTATATATGACAAACCTACAGCCAACATCATACTTAATGGTGAAAAACTGAAACCACTCCCTCTAAAATCAAGAACAAGACAAGGATGCCCACTATCCCCACTCCTATTCAACATAGTACTGGAATTCCAAGCCAGAGCAATTAGGCAAGAAGAAGAAATAAAAGGAATACAAACAGGTAAAGAAACTGTCAAAATATCCCTATCTGCAGATGATATGACCCTATACATTAAAGACCCAAAAAACTCTACCCAAAAACTCCTAGACACCATAAACAGCTATAGCCAGGTGGCAGGATACAAAATCAACTTACAAATATCATTAGCTTTTCTATATACCAACAACAAACAAACTGAGAAAGAATATATGGAAACAATCCCATTCACAAAAGCCTCAAAAAAAATCAAATACCTAGGAGTAAATTTAACAAAGGATGTGAATGACCTCTACAAGGAGAACTATAAACCACTGAAGAAAGAGATTGAGGAAGACTACAGAAGATGGAAAGATCTGCTGTGCTCATGGATTGGTAGAATCAGCATAGTAAAAATGGCTATACTATCAAAAACAACCTACATATTTAATGCAATTCCCACCCAATGACTTTCATCATAGAGTTTGAAAAATCTACCCTAAATTTCATTTGGAAACACAAGAGACCACGAATTGCCAAGGCAATAAATACTAAGCAAATAGAGCAATGCTGGAGGTATCACAATACCTGACTTCAAACTATATTACAAAGCTATAGCAATAAAAACAGCAGGGTACTGGCACAAAAACAGACATGAAGACCAGTGGGACAGAATAGAGGACCCAGATATGAAACCACACAACTATACTCACTTTATTTTTGACAAAGTTGACAAAAATATATGATGGAGAAAAGACAGCCTCTTCAACAAATGTTGCTGGGAAAGTGGTTATCCATCTGCAAGAAACTGAAACTAGATCCATGTTTATCACTCTCTACTAGTATCAGCTCAAAATGGATCAATGACCTTAATTTTAGACTTGAAACTCTGAAATTAGTACAGGAAGGAGCAGGTAACACTCTGGAACTAATAGGTATAGGCAAGGACTTCCTCAATAGAACCCCAGTAGCCCAGCAACTTAGAGAAAAAAGTGGATAAATGGGATTTCATAAAATTAAAAACTTCTGCACAAAAAAAGAAATGGTCTCTAAATTGAAGAGACCACCCATAGAGTGGGAGAAAATATTTGCCAGCTATACATCAGACAAGGGACTGATAACCAGAATATACAGGGAACTTAAGAAACTAAACTCTCCCCAAATCAATAAACCAATAAAGAAAAGGGCAACTGAACTAAACACAACTTTCTCAAAAGAAGAAATTCAAATGGCCAAAAAAAACACATGAAAAAATGGTCGCCATCTCTAGCCATAAAGGAAATGCAAATCAAAACCACACTAAGATTCCACCTCACCCCTGTTAGAATAGCCATCATCAAAGACACCACCACCAACAGGTATTGGTGAGGATGTGGGGAAAAAGGAACCCTACTCCACTGCTGGTGGGAATGCAAGCTGGTGCAACCACTCTGGAGAAAAATTTGGATGCTTCTTAAAAATCTAAACATAGACCTGCCATATGATCCAGCAATCCCACTCCTGGGGATATACCCAAAGGAATAGAACACAGGTTACTCCAGAGGCACCCATACACCCATGTTTATTGCAGCACTATTCACAATAGCCAAGTTATGGAAACAGCCAAGATGCCCCACTACTGGCGAGTGGATCAAGAAAATGTGGTATTTATACACAATGGAATTTTATTCAGCCATGAAGAAGAATGAAATTTTATCATTTGTAAGTAAATGGATGGAACTGGAAAACATCATTCTGAGTGAGGTCAGCCAGGCTCAGAAGACCAAAAATCATACGTTCTCCCTTATATGCAGACTTCAGATCTAGGGCAAATACAGCAATGTGGTTTAACTTGGGTCACATGACAAGGGGAGAGCACATAAGGGAGGTATGGGGATAGGTAAGAAACCCAAAATATGAAAGCGTTTGATGTTCCCACTCCAGAGGAACTAATACAGAAACCTTAAAGCAATAGAGGTTAACATGAGAAGGGGATCAGGAACCAGTGCAAAGATCAGTTAGAGATGAATCAACTTGGGTTGTAACACATTTGTACATAAAAGCAATGCTAGGAATCTTCTGTATAGCTATCCTTAACTCAAGTAGCAAAAAACACTTTGCCTTTCTTATTTGCTTATGTCTTCTCTTGAACAAAATTAGAGATAAGGGCAGAACAGGTTCTGCCTCGAAGCAAGGTGGGAGGGAGGAAAGGGTGGGGGTGGGGGGCTGCTGGGAGAAATGACCCAAACAATGCATGTACATGTGAATAAATGAATTAAAAAAAAAGAATTCACAGACTGGACGTTCGACAGAGTAACCCTATAAGCCTTGATGAGATGGAGCCCTGGCTATGGGGCCTGTACTTGGCTTCTATACCTGTCAGCATGTTATCTAAACATGGGCCCATGTGAAAGCATTGTGGTAGGTTAGGACAGAGGCTTGTAGCCATCTGAAGGGGGCGCTGTTTCTCACGCTGACTTGCTAGAGTGAGGTTTTCTCTCTCGCTTCTTGGTTATTACTGACCTAACTGGGTTAACTGGGGGTGACTGGAGATTTTAGAAAAGATATAGGATAGACAGAAATTTGGGGTCAGGTGTGTTGTACACTCGGCTGGAGATGCACAACCCTCATTGATTCTTTTTCTCTATCTTGATTCTTTAAGGCCTTGCTCCTTGCAGTTCTTTAAAACCTTGGTTAAAACCTCTTTACTTATGCACTGTCCCATGTTTGCTCTCAGCTTATTTTAAGTTTAATTGCTCTTAAAGTCTCTTGCCCCATGCTTGCACTGTCTCATCTCTCTTTTGTTCTCTTAAAGCCTCACTGCTACAAACTTGCAAACAGCCGCTCCTACAACCCAAAATTGAAAGATCCCAAATCAATGACCTAATGATACATCTCAAACTCCTAGAAAAACAAGAACAAGCAAATCCCAAAACAAATAGAAGGAGAGAAATAATAAAAATAAGAGCTGAAATCAACGAAATAGAAACCAAAAAAACCATACAAAGAATTAATGAAACAAAAAGTTGGTTCTTTGAAAAAATAAACAAGATCGATAGACCCCTGGCAAACCTGACTAAAATGAGGAGAGAAAAAACCCAAATTAGTAGAATCAGGAATGCAAAAGGGGAGATAACAACAAACACCATGGAAGTCCAGGAAATCATCAGAGACTACTTTGAGAACCTATATTCAAATAAATTTGAAAATCTAAAAGAAATGGACAGATTTCTAGATACATATGATCATCCAAAACTGAACCAAGAGGAAATTAATCACCTGAATAGACCTATAACACAAAAAGAAATTGAAGCAGCAATCAAGAGTCTCCCCAAAAAGAAAAGTCCAGGACCTGATGGATTCTCTGCTGAATTCTATCAGACCTTTAAAGAAGAACTGATACCAACCCTCCTTAAACTGTTCCATGAAATAGAAAGGGAAGGAAAACTGCCTAACACATTTTATGAAGCCACTATTACACTTATCCCAAAACCAGGCAAAGACACCTCCAAAAAGGAGAACTATAGGCCAATCTCCTTAATGAACATTGATGCAAAAATCCTCAACAAAATAATGGCAAATCGAATTCAGCAACACATCAAAAAGATTATTCACCACGACCAGGTAGGCTTCATCCCAGGGATGTAGGGGTGGTTCAACATACGAAAATCAATAAATGTAATAAACCACATTAACAGAAGCAAAGACAAAAACCACTTGATCATCTCAATAGATGCAGAAAAAGCCTTTGATAAGATCCAACATCATTTCATGATAAAAGCTCTAAGAAAACTAGGAATAGAAGGAAAGTTCCTCAACATTATAAAAGCTATATATGACAAACCTACAGCCAGCATTATACTTAATGGAGAAAAATTAAAACCATTCCCTCTAAAATCAGGAACCAGACAAGGATGCCCACTATCTCCACTCCTATTCAACATAGTACTGGAATTCCTAGCCAGAGCAATTAGGCAAGAAGAAGGAATAAAAGGAATACAAATAGGTAAAGAAACTGTCAAAATATCCCTATTTGCAGACGACATGATCCTATACATTAAAGACCCAAAAAACTCTACTCAGAAGCTTCTAGACATCATCAATAGCTATAGCAAGGTAGCAGGATATAAAATCAACATAGAAAAATCATTAGCATTTCTATACACTAACAATGAGCAAACGGAAAAAGAATGTATGAAAACAATTCCATTTACAATAGCCTCAAAAAAAATCAAATACCTAGGTGTAAACCTAACAAAAGATGTGAAAGACCTCTACAAGGAAAACTATAAACTTCTGAAGAAAGAGATTGAGGAAGACTATAGAAAGTGGAGAGATCTCCCATGCTCATGGATTGGTAGAATCAACATAGTAAAAATGTCTATACTCCCAAAAGTAATCTACATGTTTAATGCAATTCCCATCAAAATTCCAATGACATTCATCAAAGAGATTGAAAAATCTACTGTGAAATTTATATGGAAACACAAGAGGCCACGAATAGCCAAGGCAATACTCAGTCAAAAGAACAATGCAGGAGGTATCACAATACCTGACTTCAAACTATATTACAAAGCAATAATAATAAAAACAGCATGGTACTGGCACAAAAACAGACATGAAGACCAGTGGAACAGAATAGAGGATCCAGATATGAAGCCACACAACTATAAGCAACTTATCTTTGACAAAGGAGCTAAAAATATACGATGGAGAAATAGCAGCCTCTTCAACAAAAACTGCTGGGAAAACTGGTTAGCAGTCTGCAAAAAACTGAAACTAGATCCATGTATATCACCCTATACCAAGATTAACTCAAAA
Organism: Castor canadensis; assembly: GCF_047511655.1. Taxonomy (NCBI): domain Eukaryota; kingdom Metazoa; phylum Chordata; class Mammalia; order Rodentia; family Castoridae; genus Castor; species Castor canadensis. Next base: position 62,744,988 of record NC_133394.1, read on the forward strand.
TGGATCAAGGATCTTAATATCAGACCACAAACTCTTAAGTTGATACAAGAAAGAGTAGGAAATACTCTGGAGTTAGTAGGTATAGGTAAGAACTTTCTCAATGAAACCCCAGCAGCACAGCAACTAAGAGATAGCATCAATAAATGGGACCTCATAAAACTAAAAAGCTTCTGTTCATCAAAAGAAATGGTCTCTAAACTGAAGAGAACACCCACAGAGTGGGAGAAAATATTTGCCAACTATACATCAGACAAAGGACTGATAACCAGAATATACAGGGAACTTAAAAAACTAAATTCTCCCAAAACTAATGAACCAATAAGGAAATGGGCAGGTGAACTAAACAGAACTTTCTCAAAAGAAGAAATTCAAATGGCCAGAAAACACATGAAAAAATGCTCACCATCTCTAGCAATAAAGGAAATGCAAATTAAAACCACACTAAGATTCCACCTCACCCCTGTTAGAATAGCCATCATCAGCAACACCACCAACAACAGGTGTTGGCGAGGATGCGGGGAAAAAGGAACCCTCTTACACTGTTGGTGGGAATGTAGACTAGTACAACCACTCTGGAAAAAAATTTGGAGGCTACTTAAAAAGCTGGACATCGATCTACCATTTGATCCAGCAATACCACTCTTGGGGATATACCCAAAAGACTGTTACGCCAGAGGCACCTGCACATCCATGTTTATTGCGGCACTATTCACAATAGCCAAGTTATGGAAACAGCCAAGATGCTCCAGCACTGACGAATGGATTAAGAAAATGTGGTATCTATACACAATGGAATTTTATGCAGCCATGAAGAAGAACGAAATGTTATCATTCGCTGGTAAATGGATGGAATTGGAGAACATCATTCTGAGTGAGGTTAGCCTGGCTCAAAAGACCAAAAATCGTATGTTCTCCCTCATATGTGGACATTAGATCAAGGGCAAACACAACAAGGGGATTGGACTATGAGCACATGATAAAAGCGAGAGCACACAAGGGAGGGGTGAGGATAGGTAAGACACCTAAAAAACTAGCTAGCATTTGTTGCCCTTAATGCAGAGAAACTAAAGCAGATACCTTAAAGCAACTGAGGCCAATAGGAAAAAGGGACCAGGAACTAGAGAAAAGGTTAGATTAAAAAGAATTAACCTAGAAGGTAACACCCACGCACAGGAAATCAATGTGAGTCAATGCCCTGTATAGCTATCCTTATCTCAACCAGCAAAACCCCTTGTTCCTTCCTATTATTGCTTATACTCTCTCTACAACAAAATTAGAGATAAGGGCAAAATAGTTTCTGCTGGGTATTGAGGGGGGGAGCGGGAGGGGGTGGAGTGGGTGGTAAGGGAGGGGGTGGGGGCAGGGGGGAGAAATAAACCAAGCCTTGTATGCACATATGAATAATAAAAGAAAAATGAAAAAAAAAAAAGAATTGACAAGTGGGATTATGTTAAATTAAGAAGCTTCTGCACATGTACAGGAAAGCAATGCGAGTCAACTCCCTGTATAGCTATCCTTATCTCAACTAGCAAAAACCCTTGGTACTTCCTATTATTGCTTATACTCTCTCTACAACAAAACTAGAGATAAGAGCAAAATAGTTTCTGCCTGGTAGCGAGGGGTTGGGGGGTTAAGGGAGGGAATGGGAGAGGTAAGGGAAGGGGGAGGGGGGAGAAATGACCCAAACATTGTATGCACATATGAATAAAATAAAATTTAAAAAAAAAAAAAAAACTGCACATGCATAACTCTTAAAGTCTTGTCCTTAGACTTGCACTGTGCACTGTCCCATGTTCTCTTTGGCTTTTCTTTAGCTTTCCTAAGGCCTATGTATGAAGTTCTTTCTCAGCTTTGCTTTCTGAAGCCTATGTTAAAGTTCTCAGTGCAGACTTTCTATCAACCCCTCTTTAGCATTTTCCCTTAAACAATTGTTCCTTTTTCCCTTCAACAATTCTTTTCCCTTGCAAAAGCTTCCCACACCAAAAAGCCCAAAGTAAAGCCCCCAAAGCCAAAAGCAGAAAGCAAAAGCCCCCCTTCCTCTTTCAGGGGTCTTTTATAGCCACAAACAGGATAGAGCCGTGGGGAGGGGCGTGACATTGTAACAGGAGAAACCTGCGTTCCTGCTTCTCTGAACACAACTTAGGAGACTGCAGCTGTTCTGCCTTTCCCTGTTTCGTGGCCGAGGGCTGTGCCTATCTCGGCCTACAGGTAAAAGCAATTAATTGCATCTCGACTTGCTTTTGTCCAGTTCATAGGCTTTAATTTGCTCCCCACAGCCATCCATAAGGCAAATTATCCTATGTCTTCTTACTCTATGGTAGTTGCTTTCTGTTGGATTTTGTTATGAGACACAAAGTTGCACACATTTTATGGCCATTCCCATAAGTACATACACCTAACTATTCTACATATTTCTTGGTCTCAGATCACCCAAAATTGCCCTTCTAATCTCTTAACAAAATCATATGCTACAGAAAAATATTCCATACCACTTTTCCCTCAACATCCAGTTAATGACCAAGTGTATTGTTGAAAGCTTGGCCACTGAATACATTCTACTGAATTGTGAATTTCAGGGCCACCAATGAGAGGAATTATAGTGTGGCAGCAGTTTTCAGCTTGCACTAAAACACTGAGTCAACCAATCATAAAATAAGCCTAAGGTTTTCCTCCTTTACCAGCTGATCTTTAGGATTCCCCCTCAACCTACTCCCCACAACAAGGCCATAGTTATATAACGAACCTACCATTTCTATGATGTGATGAAGTGCTGTTGTATGTACCGAATCATATAGCTATGGGTCTGATAAATTTAGTTGATAACAGGAAATGCCTGTCATATTTAATGCCCTGTAGGTTGGTACTTGTGTTCCCCCAGGGCCCAGTAGAATACCCAAATCTTCTTAATTAAAACTTAATAGTTCTCTGCTGCAAAAGTCATGATCTGAATTCTGAGCCATGATTTAAGTCAATCTTACCATCCCTTTGTCAGTCTATGGGTGCCAGGGCTCCCTACAGACTCCACAAAACATATTTAACATGTATACTTCTAGTACCATTGGATCGATCACATCATAAGATGCAAGCCATCTTGTGAATATCAATGATATTCACGTTGTCTATTGGCTATAATAAATCCAATCCGATTCTCATTGTAAAAGACTACAGTCTACAAGTTGACCCTGAGACTGTGAGTGATTAAATAAAAGTAGCATTTGAGTACTGGTAAGACGGTATGTAAATAATATAGGTAAGAAAAGAAATACAGTGCAGATTGTGTTAATAAGCAAGTTATTTCCATCAGTAATGAGCCCATTCTCCTTGCTAGTCTTCAGGAAACATAATTTAAGCCACCCTTTGTCTATACTGAATGGTGAAATGTATGGATTGGTAAAGGCATCATGAATGGAGGCTTTATGTGGGTTCCACAATGTAATCTGATCAATATTAAACAAGTAACTAATATATGGTGCGATCTCTTCTACTTATATTGAGTTATATCAAACAAAGTATAGAAGTAAGAGTAATTCTCTCTAATAATAAACCTCATAGAGTGTTAGAATTTTTGCTTCATTTTCCCACAAGGTCAAATTCATGGATCTGGTCATTCTTATCTCCAAAGCAGGATTTCTAACATTAGGAAAAACATTCATGGTTCTAACAAATGAGATGAGTCCTTCTGGTTATTTTGGACTCCTTGCACCAATAATCCAACATCCGAATTGATTAATCCTAAACCATGATAGAAAGGATGATTGTTTTTAGAACTCAAGGGTTCACTGGAGATTCTCATAGTTCTATCTTGCTCAATTATTCTAATCACTGTAAAACTGGTAGCTAAATAAAGATAAGAATGCCACAGACACAGGTCCTAGAGAGATAAAGGTTTGGCTCACCTTACTAGGTAAAGAATCTTAAGCAGTCAAAGGGTTGGCAGAAGGTAAGGGAAATCTGGGACATGTATTGAAAGGATTGTGAAATTTATTCTCATGGCAAGTGACAGGGTTATGTGCTATAAAGGCTATGTTTTTCCTACCTATTTCCTTTATCTCTTCTTTCCTCACTACCTTATATGAGGAATATCACTTGCATCTAATGTTGTAGCCTACACATGGAGGCTGAATGGATACCACTTTGCAGTTACATGTTAGCTGGTAGGAATTCTTATTTTATATCCTCTGTGATAATGGTTCATGTTTTTACCTAACACAGGAAAAGAGTACATGCTAAGAGGCTAAGTATTATGCTAGGCCTCTTCCATTTGCTCTTCCAAATCTATTCCTTATCTTTCTTTCTGATAGGGCTGACCGATATGGACCTGAGTAGACACCAATATTCACATGATTGTATGGATTTTTATCCTTCTAAATGGTATAAATTGTTCATCTCTTAATTCTTGTTGGCCTTTGATGGTGAGGCCCTATGTTACTTGACTATCATTTTTTGTTTCCCTATACTGACATCTCAGGAAATAACGTCCTCTTGTGGGGGACAAAAAATACATTGAAGTTGGTGAGGAATTGGTTGTAACTGAAGCAGTGGCACTGTCTTCAATATCACATTTGTTGAGAAGTTTAAGAAAGGAATAAAAGTGTCAGGTGCTGGTGGCCCATGTTTGTAATCCTATCTACTCAGAAGGCTGATATCTGAAGGATCACAGATCTAGGAATAGCTGGGGCAAAAAGTTTGTGAGACACTCTCTCAACATCTCAACAGAAAAAGCTGGGTGTGTAGTATGTGTCTGTCATCCCAGTTACTGTGGAAAGCATAAACAGGAAGATCATAGTTCAGACTGGTCACAGAAAAAGGGAATACCTTATCTCAAAAATAAATACAAGTATGTCTCAAATGGTAGAGCATCACCCTATTAAATGGAGAAAGCCTTGGTTCAAACCTCAACACCAACAAAAAAAAATTTTTAAAAGAAGAAAAGTGATGGAACATATCAAGTTGACGTTAAACCTTGGAAGAGATTATTTATTAGGAATGAAGACCATGAGTAAAGATACATGAAAGAGATGGAGGACAAAGAAGCAATGGTACAGAATATTGCAAGAGACAAAGTCAAGAGAAAAGGAATTGAACTTGAGTGGAAGACACTCTTCACCTTCTGAACCTACAAGCACTTATGTTCATGCAAATTAATTTATAAGTAAAAGGGCAAAACAATGAAAATTCACTTTTTGGTTTTGCTTTTCTTATTAAGTTGCTCCATGAGAATATAATGGGCTGGAAAGAAGAGAAAGTAAGAAAAAGATATTGGTAACACTAGCCACAGACAAATAAAAGGGTGGATCATAGTGAGTGCTCAGGTGGTGTTAGAAAGCATGAATTTAGAGAAGCAATAATCTATATGTTTGTGTTTTTCTCCAGTGGGCCTCATTATTATAGGAACCCAAAAGTAAATATTACTGATCCAGCTACTAAGTATTAAGAAAAAGTTTGCTTCCTTTACTTTTTTCCCTCTACTCCTTCTTTCCCTCTTTACAGATTTATACCTTCCTTCTCTCTTCCATTTTCTCCTAGCTCTCTTTTCTTTTATTTCTCTTTGTGCTTTTCCTTTTTCTCCAACATCAATGATTCACTTTAACGTGTCAGATATTGTGATAGCGACAGAGGACACATTTTATAATGTACTTATGGTAAAAGAAGTTGGTAATGCCCATCTGCTTAGAGATTAGTAATTTTTGCATAATACCAATGAGAGGATAGGAATGTTTATGCAGTTTGAGCTTTTGTTAATTTTGTCCTTTTGGAAGCACAGGAAGTAAGGTGTGGATTATTCTGAGAAGTTTTCCTTGATATTTTTTGCTAAAGCCTCACATTCTAGCACTAATTCTCTTTCTCCACACTGGGATATTTGACACCTTAAAAAAAATCCCTGCAAGCCACTTGCAATGTGCTGGGAGTTTATTGTGTCTCCAGAAAAGTCGTACAGCCATCTCCACCAACCAGAGCAGTTCTATTATCAGGTTGATGATGGGCCATAGTGAATGATGGCCTCCTGGAGTTCCATGGCCTCTCCTAGCCTATATTCTTTAGTGTTTTTGACTGCATGCACATCCAACAGTCTTTAGAATTGGCCACTCTCTCCTCTCAATTCAAGAAATAGACAAGAAATCTGGGCATCATCCTATCCTTTCACCCAACTTCTGTCATTGGCATCTTTGTGTGACCAAGGAAAAAAATCGAAAACCAAAACCAAAAAACTCTTTTTAAAAAAAAATTATTCATTTATTCACATGTGCATACATTGTTTGGTTCATTTGTCCCCCCTGCCCCCCTCCCCCACTTTCTTCCCCCTCACTTCCAGGCAAAACCAAAAAACTCTTGACAGAGAAAATTTCTTTTATCAGGATACATAATAGGAACACATTATCTAGGTTTGTAGCCAGAGAACTAGACCTTGAAAAGAAGGAGGAAGAAAGACGAAAGGGATAAAAGCAAATTTGGATTAATGCACATGATACCACACACTTCTTTAAAGAACAGAGGAAGAAAATGGTAGGAGAGAAATGCTCTTTCCAAGAACTTGGTGATTATATTTAATTTTCATGAGCTGGCACTGAGATTGATCTGTGAAAGCCACTTGGAGATGAAGCTATATATCCTTTTTTTTTTTTTTGAGGTACTGGAGTTTGAACTCAGGGCCTATACCTGAAGCCACTCTACCAGTCCTTTCTTTGTGATGGGTTTTTTCATGATTGGATCTCATTAACTATTTGCCCCAGCTGGCTTCAAACCTCAATCCTCCTGGTCTCTGCCTCCTGAGTAGCTAGGATTACAGGAGTGAGCCACTGACTTGAGCAAACCTGTATATTCTTCACCTGCCCCTGCTGGCCAGATCAGAATGTTTCTAGTGACTAAACTAGGTATTTTTTTGTACTGCAAAGTTGAAAGTATTATAAACATTGAGACAATTCATCTACATCCTAAAAATTTTAAGTTAATTTTTGAAATATTACAAGTAATTACTTATATTTAGTATAGCAATCTAAGGGTAAGCTATGAATTTCAGTGACTTGAATTATATATAGCTAAATACTTTAACTAAAAAGCCAAACTGATGCCCAGAATTCCTAAATTGGCTCTCTTCTTATCCCAAATGACATGGCTAATTCTTTGCTTTTGTTTCTTTTTGGTCTGGTTATTTGAAAAATGTGCAATGTTTAAAGGAAAAAAATAAAGTAATTGTCTTTTACTGTACCTAGTTTTAACCATGGTCTTCCACCCATTGAGTACAATGATTCACAAAAGATCTTCAAATGAAAGCAAAGAGTCTGTCCCAATGGGAGGGACAGTGACAACATCCTCTGACATAGATAAATGGAACTTTTTTGCTCTTCCCTCTTCTCCCTTCCAAAAGCTGAAATGTGTACATAGGTATGGCAAGGACCAAGAGTGTGTCTTTCCAATTAAATGGTAGGTTACCATATTTAGTGTTTCATTTTTACTTTCACATGACCAAAGTTGAAGCTTTTGTAGAAGTAAATACAACCACAAAATGTGATATCAAAAATATTTTACAGATCATTATTTTTCCACTATTCACCTATAAAGTGACCAAGCTAGGAATTTGGTCTGTAGGCATTCCTTTTTCTTGGGTGTTTTTTCTCTTAGGAAATTGCTGCAGAGCTACACAAAGCACATTGATAGACAAGGATTGTTTGGATATGCTACCAGCACATAGTGTTCATAGGAAAATGTGATAGAAGTGTGTATATCTAGCTTTCTTGCGTCATTATGTGTATTTTATATTTATATGTGAATAACTATTAAGTAAATGAATGACACTGAAAAACTTCTCACTCTATTTTCTTGCATTGGCTTCCTTCTTATGCCCTCATTTTTTAGTTTGTGTTTCTGTATGTATCCCATATAAGCTGCCACAGCTGTTTATCAGTTCTAACAGTCTCTCCTTTCTGCCAGAAGGCTAGATCATCCTGGGTACTTGGTTTTTCACAGATGTCTGGAATTCTATCCAAGACTCCCTGTCTTAGTGATGGACAACTTTTCTTTCATCTGGTTGAAATATAGTTTTGGAAAGATGACAATGAACCATCCAACGTTTGGATATTCTACCTTGAGTAACTATAAATGTAAAAAATAAACTAGTAGGCAACATAAATTTTCAGTTTTCTATTTATGGAGGTGCACAAAAATGGTCTCATGTAGCATGAGAGTTTTAAAAATTCACCAAACATTGTTACTGCCTTGACTGATAGGTTAAGTGAATTTTTGGAAGACTGTCTTACCTGGAATATAGGTAAATTTAAATGTATTTTTCTATGAAAATGCTCTAGAAGAAACAGGCTGGGCCAAGTTTATTTATTAAAATCCCCAGCACATGGGCGACATATAATTATGTTTGGATAATAAGGGATAGGCATGATAGAATGTCTGCACTTTTATCTACTCACTCTTTAAATCACTAAAAAGACATAAACGGAAAGGTTCAATAAAGTTACATGGAAAGTTAGGAGAAGAGAACTAGAAATACAGGTTTGAGACATTAAAATAGATATGTTAGTGGTAATTAACATAGCATGCCTAAAAAGGGAGAAAATGAGCAAACTTAATTTGGCCATGAAGAAATTCAGTTCCACCACCCACCTTCAGGAAAAGGAAGAGGTGGGAGCGAGAGACTGACCTCTGTAACAACTCTTAAACAGTGAGATGTGATTTCTAAATTAATTAATGTGGAAGGGTGAACCCTCTTAACCCACAGACAGAAGTTCCTGTACTCAGGAGTCTTTTGGACTTCACCCTGTATATAGATGCAGATATTCAAGACTCAAAAACAACAACAACAAAGGGATTAGAAATATTTGTTTCCCTCTACACAATGCCATAAAGTCTTAGGAATAGCAAGAGCATCTCAGAAAGGGGATGATGGTGTTGGTGGGCAGGGCAGAAAGTAAGAGGAATGTTTGGAATTATATAAAAAGCAGTTGAAGAAACTCACCCTCCATCTTACAGTTAACTCTGAAAAAGTAGGTAAGTGTACCTATTTGGCCCACAAAGACTCTTGAAAAACCTGAGGGACAATGGATTCAGAGACACAAGTCTCATATTCATAGAGATGCAAATGAGGAAGGAGTGTTAAAAAATGTAGCTTCTACTGTCTGGGAGTGAGTGTTCCATTGTAGAAGGTAAGCTGGAATTTTAGATTATGTACTGTCTACCTCTTTTTGATAAACAGTAGCCTGAAGGAGCATCAGGAATAAGACTAGCTACTTGGTATGGGAATGATGCTGATTTTTGGCTTCATTTTATTCAGTGGAAACTTCCAAATCAAATTTAGTTTGAGCGTTTTGACTGGCAACTCCTATCAACTCCTATCAATCTCATAATAAATGTCTGAATTTGCAAATATGTTCCAAAATATAAAGGGTTCTTATCTTAGTTCTACAAGTCCAGTAGGCCCTGCTTACTAAAATCTTGCCAGATAACTGTGACCATCTGCCATCTGGGAAAGTTTAAAAATCTTTCAAGACTTTCAGAGGTAAAACATATGGTATGACATAAGTATATTTATGAGTTAGTTTTCCTTTTTGGTATGGTCTTCAACATGATTTCTTTATCCTAGAGAAGACATTTTTTTGTACACATACCCTTAGCTGGCTGATCTGTGACCTTAGTAGCACCTTTGTAGGATGCTCCTGTGCTCAGGGATGACTTCCTTCCTCAACCATGTGCTATGTCTCTTGGCATTTTCTGAAGCCCTAGCTAGCTCACCACCCCAAAACAGTGCAACTAGAAGTATGGAGAGTTAAGGACCTTTAGACAGCCTTAACAAATGAGGGACTAGTATTGACAGTAAAATAACTCAATCTTCCGTTCATCAGAGAACAATACAAAGGTGGGGTCCACACAGCTCCTCAGGGGTCCTCAGTTTGGATTGATACCCATTTGCTCAAAGTGGTGAGTAGATCAGTACACTGAGCTGTCTTCCCTTCTCTGTGCCACTCTTCATGGTCCCTCCCAGATAAGTTGCCACACAGTTTGCCAACTCTTATCACAATCTTTAGCTTTGAGCTCATGAAAACAGTCACTCCTGTGCAAAAAAAGAAGGAAAACAGGTCATTAGAATTTTTCAAATATATATGTTTAGTTTTCATATGACTTATCTTTGATAGGACTAGAATGAGTGACATAGTCACAAGCATCTTTAAAAGATAACATTTTTCTTACCTTTAGTTATTGATTCATAATAAAACAGGAATTTCAGAAGCTAACAGTTCATATTAATTTAAATGGTAGTGCTCCCAGTGCACTCTGATGGCTTCATCACATATCTCTGTTAATGCATCATGGCCACGATATTAACCTCACCAGCATTACTGACAATAAAATTTGCCATCAATTTAAATGTTAAAAAAAAGAAAAAGAAAAGAAAAGAAATGGTAGTGGGTTAGTTTCAAAGAAGAGTAAGAGCTGCAGTCATCCCCACAGAGATGCCAGAGCACAGGGATAGTAGGAAGGCAAGGCTGCCTCCTGTGCTCTCTTCACAAACCATGGTGACTGTGTGTGGGATGTCTGCTGACATGCACAGGGTCAGTCTGCAGAACCAAATGCGTTAAAGAAGGTCTGCGCCAAGCATGGATTCCCAATCTTTTCTTTTTCTGGGTTTTTATCTTGGCCTTGGATACTAGCCCACCTTTTTCTTTAATACACAGGTTGGCAGATTCTTTATCAGAAAATATTTTGACACTATTTTTTTCTGGATGTGATCTCTTCCTGTCTAGGAGAGACTATCATCCCAGCAGGCTCATGTTGCTCTAATCTCTTTCATACATGGAGGAAACAGTACAGGAAGCCTAAAGGGGAGAAACTTCTTTCCAATGATATTTATGTAATTAAAAATAAAATTTGTAGTTAAAAAATGACTTTAGTTATTTATAACATAGATAATACAAATAGTACAAAATACTTCTTTCATATGTAATCACTAATACCAGCTGTTTTATGTGTATTTCAGAGATATTAACTATGTATACAAATGTACTTACACAGATATAGACATATATCACTATGTATCATATGTATACAAATGTACTTACACAGATATAGACATATATCACTATGGAATAGTTTATAAACATAATATTATATCTATCAAATACACAATCAATAATGGTAAGATGATGTGCATATGACTTTTCTGTGTTCTAAATTTTGTTTTTCTCACTTTGGGTGTCTTAGAGATTTTTCCTTGGCAAAAACATATAATAGGATAGCTGTGTTTCCTTAATTACTTTAAAAAATTTAAATTTATTTTTATCTGATACATGAAAACAAAACATTTACATATTTTGGGCCACCATGTCATATTTGGGTACATGTATGCATTGTGTGATATTTCACTTTTCATTACTGTGTAACAAATTAATAAATTTAATGTCTGTATAGTACCTATTTTAGGAATATGAAATCAATTATTTAACCAACTTTTAAGTTAGAGGTTTACTACAGAACTTTGCATTTTTGGCAATCTTTTGCTAACACAATGTTATTATAGCTATCCTTCTATATGTCTTATTTTTCTAGTACGTTACCTAGTCAGTACATAATTACTGAGTAGAATTACTGAAATAAAGAGATGAGCATTTGGGAGTTTTAGGAATATTGTGAAATTTCTGTCCTTAGGGGCTTACTAATTTTCATTCTTATATATTTAATTTTCATTAATTGATCTGAAAAATTTTGTATGTAAGAAAATTATTCCTAAGTCAATGATAAAAAATATTTTCTTGTTTGTCATCTATCTATTGTCTTTTTATGGTATTTTCAGAAACTAAAATTTCATGCAATTAAAAGTATCTTTTATTTAAGCTTATCAGTTTGTAAAACTCAGAAATCGTGGTTTATTTTAGTATTTTTAGAGCAATTTATTCTAAACCTTTGAATTTTATTTTGTGTAAGAGAAGAGTTAAGAATATTTTTTTCTTTATATATCTACCACACTATCTAAAACTCTTTTGTAAACCCTCTTTCACTGCTGGTGGGAATGTAAACTAGTACATCCACTCTGGAAAAAAATCTGGAGGCTACTTAAAAATCTAAACATTGATCTACCATATGATCCAGCAATACCACTCTTGGGGATATACCCAAAAGAATGTGACACAGGTTACTCCAGAGGCACCTGCACACCCATGTTTATAGCACCGCTATTCACAATAGCCAAGTTATGGAAACAGCCAAGATGCCCCACCACTGATGAATGGATTAAGAAAATGTGGTATTTATACACAATGGAATTTTATGCAGCCATGAGGAAGAATGAAATGTTATCTTTCGCAGGTAAATGGATGGAATTGGAGAACATCATTCTGAGTGAGGTTAGCCTGGCCCCAAAGACCAAAAATCGTATGTTCTCCCTCATATGCGGACATTAGATCAAGGGCAAACACAACAAGGGGATTGGACTTTGATCACATGATAAAGCGAGAGCATACAAGGAAGGTATGAGGATAGGTAAGATACCCAAACACTAAATAGCATTTGTTGCCCTCAACGCAGAGAAACTAAAGCAGATACTTTAAAGCATCTGAAGCCAATAGGAGAAGGGGACCAGGAACTAGAGAAAAGGTTAGTTCAAGAAGAATTATTTTAGAAGGTAACACACATGGACAGGAAATCAATATGAGTCAACTCCCTGTATAGCTATCCTTATCTCAACTAGCAAAAACCCTTGGTCCTTCCTATTATTGCTTATACTCTCTCTTCAACAAAATTAGAGATAAGGGCAGAATAGTTTCTGCTCGGTAGTGAGGGGTAAGGGGGGGGTAAGGGGGGATAAGGTAGGGAGTGGGGAGAAGGGGGGAGAAATGACCCAAACATTGTATACACATATGAATAAAATAAAAATTAAAAGAAAACTCTTTTGTTAAATAATCCATTTTCCCCATAACTAATTGGAAGTACTATTTTTATCACACTAAATCCCTGTATGAATTAGATCTAATTCTGTTCTTTTTGTAATCTCTGTTCTATTGACTTATTTTTCTAGTCATGCATAAATAAACTCTTTGGAGGCAGAACAAGATAGTGACTAAGAGCCTCCATAGATGGTCTCTCCAAGATACACCAATTTGAACTACTGTTCACACAACAAACTACCTTCACAACTTTAGTGCCTGGCCCTTATTATAATAATAAGAAAAGATAATCAAAGAAGGCAGGAAGGAAAGAGTTGCTTTTGTCACCTTGCCCCTAATTCCAAATACACTGGAGGGAGAGACCTACCAATTGTGGGTGGGAGTAAGAATTAAATCCAGGCCTTAGACTTGAAAGTCCAAATCAGGCCTTCCATGGTGAAGTTCCACAGTGAAATCCAGTGCCAGGGAGAGCCCCTCAAATCCTTGCCCCAGGCCGGGACCCTTAGACAGATCTACTAGAACTATGTTAGTCCAGGTGGCTGACTGTCTGCAGCCTCCTCAAACGTGGGAACAAGGTTCCATCTGTGAGGGAGCAAAACAGGAAGCTAGCACAGAACTTTACTTTGGAGTTCAGTGCCATACTCACTGTGATGAGACCCAGTACTGGGAGGAAACCAAAGGCCGCTATATATAGATCAGAGCATGCCAGTGGAGCCACTAGACATGCCCCTTCATCAGGGCATCATTTTTAGCCTTGAGAAGGCCTGGAGCATTCCTCACCATGTAGGTCCCTATGACTGCGAGACTTGGGTGTCAACCAGTTTAGCATAAGCTTTAGTAGCCAAGGGACTGTCTCCACCCTTCATCCCCCAACATTAGGCAGCATAGCTATTGCTAGGTCACTGTCCTCCAAGAGCATCTAGACATGCTATGACACCATTCAGAGACATGTGCCTCAGTGGAACACACTTGTGGTTTCACTCCCATCACTGCCAGTTGTGGCACTCTTGAGACTGTTCAGGTCCTTGCAGCTATAAGACTCAGGTACTCACAGTTTTGCATTAGCATGAGTATCCAAGGGATTGGCATTACCAATACTATGCCAATTTTAGGTATCATACTGAGTCATAAGACTCTATTTCCTGCAGGGAGAATAGAGCAATAGGCATAGGACTTTACCTTGGAACTCAGTGATAGGCTGGTGAATGTAACACTGGGCAGATCCTAATGGCTCACATTCAGTGCTGGAGCATCTGGAATAGGCCTTTTGCCAGGTGGAGACATGGCGCCAATCTATCAGCCTTCTATGCAGGTCTGCATCATCTGTGGCTGATTGCAGCCACCGTAAGACACAAGTCCCACCTTAATAGTAGACAACCCCTGGCAGTGTGGGAACTGGGCTGACAATACCACAGATGCAGCATAGGTGATTGGGACCGATTACCCCCAGGGGATTCTGCCAAGGCAGAGTCAAACTGTGGCTGACCACAGGCTGGTGACTCTGGGTGGGGCTTCTGAGCCTAACCCAGACTCAGAGATATACTCCTAGGGACATTTTAGGTACTTCCTTGGTTCATGTTGAATAACATACAAGCTGTGGATTTGGGGAAAACCTGGGCTTGGATTGCCCTCTAAACCTGAAATGATGACTAGAAACCAGCAGCAGATTCATGGTAAATCTGGACTTTGGGTGCTATCTAGTGGAGAAAGGGTGGAAATGACTACAGGATCAAAGAAAATAAGCAGCCTGCTTAGAATTTCAAAAAAGATAGGCAAACAGATTAGGAAGACTGAGATAAATACCTAATTCTTCATTGCCCACCAACAAGTATCAAAAACATTCAGGAAACATGATCTCATATAATGGTCAAAATAAGAAACTGCCAGATACTGACTGAGTAGTAACAAGTATAGACCTCTGAGACAGGGAATTAAAAGCAAGCATTTTAAAGAAACTCAATGAGCTTCAAGAGAATACAGAGAAATGATCCAATACATTAACGTAAACAATTTTTAAAAATTGAGCAGAAATCCTTGAGGTGAAAAGAACATTAAGGAAGGACTGGGGACACAGGTCAAGTGGTAAAGTACACCTGCCTAGCAAGCACAGACCCTTAAGCCCAAACCTTAATATTGCAAAACAACAATAACAACAACAAAAAGACCAAAATAAAACCAAAACAACATTAAGTGCAATTAAAAACACGATAGAAGGCATCAATACAGAATAGATCGAACAGAAGAATTAGTGAACTTTAAGACATGAGGAAGGAAGACAGTCTGTGGGAACTTTGAAAAACTAGTAAAAGAGCACACAGTCATGTTATTTGGGTTCCAGAGGGACCTGAGATTGCCAATGGGGTAGAAAACTTATTCAACTAAATGAAATAGGAAACTCCCCAAATCTAGAGACGAATATAAATATCCACATACTAGAAGATCAAGGGTAACCAATCAGATTTCAACCAAGTTTACCCAAAAAAGATAATATAAGCAAGCTTAGAGGTGAACGCTGAGGAGAAGAGTCTCAAGATTGCAGAAGGAAAGAAACAACACATACAGATATCTCAGTCACCTGAGAGCAGACTTTTCAGTAAAAGCCTTAATGGCCAGGAGAAAGTAGGAAGAAAAACCTGATAACCAACAATAATGTACCAAACAAACGTAAAACTCTAAAAATCAGAGATAAAGACATTCCCAGACAAACAAAAGATGAAAGAATACATCTCTTCCTGACCTTTCCTATAAGAAATGCTAGAGAGAGTTCTTCAAACTGAAAGAAAGAGACATTAATAATAAGAGAACATAAGACATACAACTCACTGGTAAGAGTAACATATAAAAAATCCAGAATGCTCTAACATTGTAAATATGGTATATAAACCATTAATATCTTTAGTATGAAAACAAAAACTCAGCAATTAATAATAATAATAATTACCTTAATATGTTAAGGGATAGATAATATAGAGAGAGATGTAAAATGAGACATCAAAAACCTAAAATGTGGGAAGGCAAGGTAGAGTTATTTGTATATTTTTCCCTTTTTGGTTTCTTACCTTTAAAAACATGCTAATATTATTTCAAAACAGCCTGTTATCAACAAAAGAAGTTTTTGTAATCTTTATGATAACCATAAAGCAAAAACCTATAATAGGCAAGTAGGAAATAATGTGCTTTATTACTAGAATAAATCACCTATCTATGAAGGAAGACTAGAAGAGAGGGAAGAAGAAAGAGAGAAAGGAGAGAGAAAAGAAGGAAGTAGGGATAGAGGAAACTACATAAAATTAGTGAGAAAGCAAGTTACAAAATAGCTGTAGTAGGAATTTATCATTTTTTTAAAAAACATATCCCTTAATATGTTAAGGGATATGTAGGAATTTATCATTTTTTTAAAAAATTAAATTTAGTAGGAATTTATCATTTTTTTAAAAAATTAAATTCTCCAATTGAAAGAGTGAATGAAAAGAAGAAAAAAGAGAAAAAACCAGACCCAACTATATGATGGTTATTTACATCAAAATAGACTTTAAATCAAAAGCAGTAAAACCAGAGGAAAAATGTTGATTATGTAAAAATGAAGAGGTCAACTCAGGAAAAGGAAATAACAACTCTAAATATGCATGCACCCAATATTGGACCACCCAAAGATATCAAAGTAATATTAATAGACCTATAAGGAGTGATAGATGCCAATACAATAATAGTAGGACACATTAGCACCCCACTTTCAGCACTGCACAGATAAAAAAGTCAACAACAACAACAACAAAAGTAACACCATCAGAGTTATATTGCAGCCTTGACCGAATTGACCTCACAAACTCTACAGCGTACTGCATCTGACTGCAGAATAAATATTGTTCTCAATAGTACACAGTGCACTTTTCAAGATAGATCACATAATATGCCACAAAATAAGTTTCAACAAATTTTTTGAAAATTGAAATCATGTTTATTATCTTTTCTGACTACAGTATAATATACCTGGAACTCAGTAACAACAACTTTTGGAAATTACACAAACACATGGAAATTAAACAAACACATGGAAATTAAACAACAGGCTCTTGAAAAATCAATGGATCAAAGAATAAATCAAGAAGGAAATATGTATTTTGGGTAAATGTATTTTGTTTGGCTTTTCCTCCCTGTTTCTTTTCTTCTCTACTTATTCTTTTAATCTTCATTTGGTATCTACTCTGGGCTTTAAAAAATATGCTTTTCTTTTGGAATGAGATAAAATCCTGCTGTCTGAGCTAGTCACACAATATCTTTGTGGAGATGGGGCCAGACCTGTAATTCCTCTAGCAAGAGTTCCCATGACCCTCCAAAACATGAAAGTGTCTGATGTTCCCACTCCAGAGGAACTAATACAAGAACCTTAAAGCAATAGAGGTCAATATGAGAAGGGGATCAGGAACCAGTGTAAAGATCAGTTAGAGATGAATCAACTTGGGTTGTAACACATTTGTACATGAAAGCAATGCTAGGAATCTCTCTGTATAGCTATCCTTAACTCAACTAGGAAAAATGCTTTGTCTTCCTTATTATGCTTATGTCTTCTCTTCAACAAAATTAGAGATAAGGGCAGAACAGGTTCTACCTGGAAGTGAGGGGAGCGGGTAGAGGGAAGAGGTGGTGGCAGGGGAGAGAAATGGCCCAAGCAATATATGCACATGTGAATAAATGAATAAAAAATTCAAAAAATAAAATTTCTTCAACAGCCAAAAAAAAAAAAAAAAGAATTCATGTAAACCATGATTACATCTGTAGAGAATTCCGTTATCACTATTTTCCCCACCCTGCTAATGTCAGAAGTTTAGCCTCCTGTACAACTGGCAGATGACTTTCTGCAAGACTGGCTTGTGGTGCTGACCCTCACTTGGCACCATCTTCTCTACTTGAAGTTTTAAGACAACCTTCATTGCATGCCTATTGTTGTTCCAAACATGATATTATTGATCAATAATACATCATGTGTTCCTTATTTAGAATCTAATAGTCTTGCTTTTTGTATTAGCTATTTTCCAGCATTCTTGCTTGGGTTATCTTGTACCCTTCTTGACCTTCTTTGCATTTAACAGTCTTTTATCAAATTATGTACTTTCAGCTTGTAGAAAGTTAATTTCATTGAAATGGAGTTTGCATTTCTTTTTCTCTTTCCTATTATAATGAATGAATTCTAAGAAGACCGGAAAGATTATCTTTTTAATGTCTCTCTTTGTTTGCAGTACTGGAGTTCGAACTTGGGGCCTTGCACTTGCTAAGCAAGAGCTCTAACACTTGAGCCATAACCCCATCCCTTTTAGCTTTAGTTATTTTTCAGATAGAGTCTTGTGCTTTTGCCTGGGAGTTCCTCAGATTGGGATCTTCTTACCTATACTCTCTTGTAGCTGGAATTACAGGTGTGGACCACCATGCCTGTCTATTTTTGAGATAGAGTCTTGCTTACTTTTTTTTGTCTGGCTTGGCCTCAAACCATGATCCTTTGTCTCTCAAGTATTTAATATTTTTTTAAATAAACAATCTATAATTATTTTTTGAAGTTTGGTTTTTCCTAATATTTATTACATTATAATATCTACTGAATATGATTTTATTTTTGTTCTTTAATCTTAATCTTAGCCTGAAGAAACTTTTTAGGACAAGATATATCTAAGCCTTGCTAAGTGTAAAGATGTGCTTTAGATGAACAGTGTCAGGACAGCTTAGAGTAGGAGACTGAGGGCTTCAAGAAATGTGGTAGGAGAAGTACAAAATAGACACTTATACTATGCTATTGTCATTCCATAAATAAACTAGACTTCTGATTGCATGAATGCATAGCATAATTATAGTAGCTTTGTAATTTTATAATAATTCAGAATTTATAATATTAGGTTTATTGTAAGTTATAAAAACAAGAATTAAAAAACAATAGTCCTTACCTTCAGTTAAACAAAAGGACTACTGACTGTGAAGGTCACTGTGAAATAACAATTTAAGTTTAATTGCCAGATGTCTCATAAGTTTAGTTCTTCAGGCTAGGAACAATATTATTAAGTGTTATTCTGCTGAAGTTATCAGATTAATTGTGCCATTATTATCTTTATTAGTCTCTCTAGCAAATTAAATGTTAATTCCAAGATCATGCCTTTCTTGAGGCATGCCAACATTTTTATTCAAAGTATTAGAAAGCAAAAAGTTTGTCTTTGTATTTTGACCTGGATATTTGAGATAGGAATCCTTTATGTATTACAAATATCTTTTTTCAGTCTGTGGCTTGTCTTGTCATTCTCTGAATAATAATTCTGATAACCAGATTTTCTTTCCTCCTTCTTTTTTTTTCAGTACTTAAGTTTGAACTCAGGTCTTTGCCCTTGCTAGGCAGTTGTTCTATGACTTGAGCCAACCCTCCAGACTTTTTTGGCACTGATTTCTTTTGAGATAGGGTCTTGCTTTTTTACAGCAATACCTACTCACATGCTTAATATGTAGAGAATGCTACAAAAATTCTTATAAAATATTCCATTTTTGGATGAATCTAAGGTCAGTCTAGAAAAGTTCTAGTAAGTTTTTACCCATATAGACTTGAAGTCTGTCTTTCTGAGACTTCTGTGTGCTTTTTCTCTGCTACTTGATATGGTATCTAGATTTTCTTTATATGCAGTTCTCTACATAGAGATAATTAATTCTCACCTTCCTGCCAAATCTCTAATTCTGAAGGACATGGCACCCTTCAGGAAGAAAGAGCAGATAGTTAGAGGTGAAAAAGAGAAGAGCAAAAAGCACTCAACCGTAGCTCAGTAGCTTAGAAGTGACTGCCAGAGGTGATTTAATCAATTCTTAGACTACATCTGTCTAGTGATTGTGCGATTACTTACCATGACTGTTTCTAGAAGTTTCTTGAGGGTTTTCTTTCTTTTGAAAGTCGGAGAGGTACAGGAGGAATCGAGAAGGTAAAGTCATTAAAATTATGCAGAAGAATTAAACAGCATGATTAGTGGCTACAGAGACAATTGGGCCTGATAATTGGGACTTTATATTCATTGGTTCAACTATAATTTTAATAAAGTGAAGCTACCAAGTTAATATGCTAGATGGTTAATGATAAACTAGAATCATTATTATGGGTGAAATAAACTTTTCTATCTAATTTCCATGGAAGAATTTTGCAGCCTGGAGTATCTAAAAATGATAACATGAGGGCTGTTAACTCACTGGTAAGAGAGAAAATGAGAATTGTGCTTGTATGAAGATATTTTGGTAAGAGAGAAAATGAGAATTGTGCTTGTATGAAGATATTTGTACTTAAACATGGAAAAAGTGATAGATTGTAAAAAACAGATTGGCAATGATGAGAAATGTTTTTATATTCACTTGAGGGTGCTGCCTACTTTGTGGAAGGTTGCCACTTTACATTTGCTACGTCCTATAAGGACGCTGATCATATAATCCAAGACATCCTACACCGAGTATTCAGACAGTGAGTTGCTGACCATTGAGGTAAGCTTGGCTGGAAGTTCTCTCATGTAACTGGTATATCATTTGAAAACATAAGTAAATATGAAATATAGCATTCTAAAAAGGAAGAGGTTAGTTGAAAAGTTCACAAAAATATGGAAAGATGTGGTATTTAGGACCTTGAAAGAATGGGGCTTAGACTTACAGAAATAAAACTATAAATCAGAAAAAGAATGTAAAATAAGAGAAAAGGAGCTAGGCAGGGTGGTACATGCCTGTAATCTAAACTACTCAGGAGGTGGAGATAGGAGGATCATGAATTCGAGGCTAGCCTAGGCAAATTAGTGAGCCCCTATCTCAAAAACAAAATGCAGGCAAAAGGGATGGGGAAAAACCTAAAATGGTAACTGGGTGGCTAGCATGTGCAAGGGTGTGTGTTCAATCCCTAGCACTGGAGAAAAAGAGATACAGAGATATATATAAAAGGGAAAGTCATGATTAACATTTAATAGCATCAGTCTTCTTAGAGACTGTAAGGAGACTTGATGATTAAGAATAAAAAAAAATCTCATATTTAGTCTTGAGAATAGTGAAGATAACAGATAATTTGCAAGTCATTTTAAGGATCATTGTAATCATTATATATCATTGTGTAGAAAAATATCAAAGCTACATGTTAGTACTTAAGTAATAATATTGTTCTTTTTAAGCCTGAACTCTAAGTATGAAGGCTATCTATTGTTTACCTGCTACTCTAAGTTAGGATTTTCTATTGTAAAAATCACTCTAAGACTATAACTTAATGTATTCCAGAGAGGCCCAAATTTCCTCACATTAGAAGATAAATACTTATGTTCCCCCAATATGGTACCATTCCTGAGGGTATTCCTTTTCTTTCCAGCAATTTCACTTAAATTTGTGTATTTTCTGGAATGCCAGCAATGCAGGAGTCAGTCCTTCCAGTACACTTCCTTACCAAAACACGTGGTATGTTTGAAAACCTGATATGATCTACCTTTTATCTAAACATCTTACATGTAGAACTCTTTTGAACTCATTTGATGATTCCCTGTTCTTGCGAAGATTATATCTTCAAATTTATATTATGCCTTTCAAGTGTCACTTAGGATAATTTTCATTCCTTTCCAGTGTAAAGAGTTCTTTCAGCAGTTAAGAGTTTTAAGTGCTACTTCGAGAGCCAAATTCAAGATCAGAGAGTTTCTCAAATATTAGAAAGACTTGAAACTAGACAATAAAAACTAGAGAGATTCAGGTTCATTTCATTCAGGCATATACATTATGGAGTGACCAGTGAAATAATCTCTCGTCTTTGTTGAAATTTGGAAATTAGTATCATGTTTGCTATTATTGTTCTCAAATGGGGAAGGATAGTGCCTCATGTCTCTAATTTTACCTAATCCTAATTTGATCTTCTGTGTTGTGGTTCTCCTTCATGCCTATCCCAGAGGCCTGTCCTAGTCCTACAAAGAAATAAGAAGTTTTCTGCCACTATTATATGCTACCAACCAATAAATGCACATCTAGGATCCTAAGCACTTATTTAGTTTGTGAGTGTTAACTAAGAATCCAGTCAAACATACAACTGGAGCTCCTACTATTCAAATCTAACTTCTGGATATAGAGTGGAAAAGATGAAAGACAACTCATTGCTTCCTTGCAATTTAGTGGACAATAATCTGGAGAATTTCATATAATTAGGGTGCTATTAATTAATTAGTGAATGGAAGATGCTGTGTTACCTTTGGAAATCAGAGAATCAGTTTTGTAGTATCAATTTCATTCTGTGATATTGTTGAAATATGAATATTTAGAGGAAGCCAGTCCTTTGAATATCTGAGAGAAGAATCTTTTGAGCAGGAGAATATGTGTGTATAAATGTCCTAACATAGGATCAAGTTGGTATATTCTAATAGCAGGAAGAGGTTGGGGTGGGTAGAGAAATGTGGAAAAGAACAAGGTATAGGAACATTGGACAAACAGGAGCCAATTCACACAGAATATGAGAAGTTGGGATTCTGTTTCAGGTTCAATTGAAAACAATGGTAGGATTTTGAAACTTTAAGATCTAATTTTGACTATAAAATGATCATTTTGGATACTATTTGGAAGATAGAGGAAATAGCTGATTCAGGGACATCACAAGGCTTGGCCTATAGTTTTTATGAAAAGTTATTAAGGCTTTTGTTAGAATAGATAGCATAGTGGGGAAGATAACAGAAAGTGGTAGGTTCAAAATTTATTTTGGAATTAGATTTGACTGTTTTTTAGTTGATTGGTAATAGAGAATAAGGGAAAGAGACAACTGAAAGTTGATACCTGGTGCCTTTTGGCTCCAAAAACTGAGTGAATGATAGGAATATTTATGGATTATAGCTAAAACACATATCCCTAGAGACAAGAATCCCAGGGACACTTTCAGATTATCCAGAGTTCTGATTTTGGCAGCTCAGTAGAATTGTTCTGGGAGTTTCCTCCCGAATATCCAACCTCTTCAATCATTTGGACAGAAGATAATTTCTTGCATTATATTCTTTTGTCTTTCATGTACTACAGTGATTTCTATTTCCTGCAAGTGATCTCTGATAGTGTGAACATGGAGGAAAACATTCACTGAGGACCAGAGGAAAAAAGAGTGCTGTGGTAGAGAGAATTGTCGACTATACTGAACCATGGGAGGTCAAATAAAATAAGATTTAGAAGTAATGATCTCCAGATTTAGTAACATTGAGGTCATTGGGGATGACAGTGACAATAGTTCAGTAGAATATAAGAGGGAAGTACAAGTAGATAAAGTTGAAGGGAAAACAGGAAGTGAAGAAGTAAGAGAGAAATTATACAGATAAGTCTTTTAAGCAACTTTGCTTAGGTTGCAACTTAACACTTGGTTGCATATCACAGAAATTCCAATACCAATTGACTTAAATAAGAAAGAAAATTGAGTAGTTCTTGTAACTTTATTTTTTTTTGCAGTTCTCAATTTTGCAGCTATGTTTTTCTTTACATGCACTTTCAGCTGTTACCATAATACCAAACTAATGATATTAAGGCTGACGTTTATAGCCAAACCAATGGCTGTCTATAAAGGAACAGCATTACCTTAATTGCTTACATCTTGAAGCTGAAGATAAGGGGTCAATCTCACTCAACATTTGTCCGGTGTTCAGTGAGGGTGGAGAGATTGGTCAAGTTCACCATCCATTACATTGTCTGTGTGCTGTGGTAAAGAAACTCTAGGAAGAAATCAATAATAGAATAGAGGTCATCTCAAAGTGAGACTTTTAACACAGTGGGAGAAGTGCTCCAGAGCACAAGTGCAGTGGTTGACATTGAATAGAACTAGGGTTTCTTCATTTTTTTTGACAGAGAAAGTGTGAAAGTGTGCCTGAGAAGACAGGAGCTAATTGAATGTGGCAAGAAGGAGTTTTCAGGTGATGGTTTTCATTTTCCCATGGAAGTGTGAGACAAGATCATCATTTGATGGTGAAGGAGGCAGAGAGGCAAAGGAATGTAGACCCAAGAAAAGAGGGTGTCAAGTCATCATTCTGGAGAATATGAAACTCAAAGGTAGAGGATACAGAGAAGAGTGACTATGTCTGAAAAGCACCACCATATTCCTTTTTGTTTTGGTGAATTGAAATTCTCCTAGACACTCAAGTTAGCAAACTTGAAGTGATAATTCCATCTCCTTAGTTTTCCCATTTTCAACCCTAATTTCTTAAATTTCCTTTATCAATAAACATATATATGTATTTTTATACATACATGTATATGCATGTATATATATGTATAGACATATATATTACACATTCTTCTCTCCAATTCCACCATCACTCCTCTGCTATAAGCTGTCATCATTGCACAAGAGGATTATTATTGTAGCCTTAATAGAAATCTCCTCATCCTGCATCCCTGGTCCAGTCACAATACTGTCAGAAGAATCATACCTAATGAGCTTTTAGTCAGGTTGCTTCTTTGTTCAACACATCTGCCTAAGTTTCAAAGGATTTTAGGCTAGGTTCTCTGTATATTTTTCCCCTCTAATTTCCAACATAAAAATTTCTAGAACTGTCAGACTAGTCTTTTCTTTTCCCAAGAACTCAATGTCATATTCCTTCCCATTCTGTGTTCATTTGTGGGCCCTTTGCTGAAATGTGCAAAGCTGGCCTTTTCACTTTAGTAAATAACACTCATCCTTTAGGACTTTCTGTGATGACAGAAGTGTTATATGTCTGCATATCCACATGTAAGCTATCAAATATTGAAATGTGTAGGTGAGGAAGTTATATTTACATGTTATTTAATATAATGTAAATGTAAATATAAATAGCTATATGTAGCTAGTAGCTACCACATGGGGAAGAAAGCTTTAGAATAAAACCTATTTCACTCCTTCCTGGGAACTTTTCTTGGCCATCTAACCACTTAAATTTTTATGGACAAATCTTTTCAGAAGTCCTGTTGCTTTTATAATCTATCCAGCACAAATTTATGTTTTTTTATTTTCTTGCTTTCATGTTTTCACATTTGCCTTATTTCTGCCCATATCTTATTTTTTCTCTTTTCATTGCAACACAAAACTCATAGCATAATCTTCACTATATTTTTATGTGTAAGTATGCTTCTTCCTATTAAAGCTACATTTAAAAAGTCCCAAGGATTAAAAATAGAAGAGCATTCTGCCAGACCAACCTTCTAGCAGGAAAGGAAAATCAAAATGGCTGTTGCTTCCTTTTGAGTTTTTATCCTTTGGATTTGCTTCCACAGGAATCTTGGAAGAATTAGTTCATTGTTATTGTTATTTACTTTATGAAGACTATTTTCTTGTATGTAGTGTAATAGTAGTCTATTACTATTAAGACAATAATATTTTAATGGCTGCTCTGTGGGATGTTAAAATTATATGGTTTCTTTTTGCAATTGCTCAAATGTATAACATTTTCTTGAAAGTTGTAGAGTCTTCTGATCTCAAGTTACTGGTTTAAATTGTACTCTAGCAATTAAATGTAGAAGTCTTTTAGTTTGAGAACATTCAGCTTTTTAAGTGGGAAGTAAAGGGACGATGTTGCTGATCAGGAGGGAAGTCAAATGGATTACTAAATAATTCTGTACCACCCCCTTCTAAAGTGTTATTTAAATACACTCACATAATACATGGATTTTTCTGCAGTGATTAGTCCACAAACATTCAGTTGAAAGAAATGTAGCATTCTCCTTTTCCCTCCAATGGGAAGTCAGCCTTCACTTATACAAATGGTGGCACTCATGCTGGGGGCCCACAAGAAAACCCTGACACAATTCCATCAACAGAGATATAAATCCTTCCATATGCCCGCCTTTCCTATTCATGGAGCTGCTTCAGCATTCAGTAATGTTCATTTGCATGTTAACACTAGCAAATAGTATGCAAAACATAAATGTAACTTTTCAAAGGGGAGAAGGGCACACAGCCAGGAGGAGGAGGGAGAAGGACAAGCCCAGGACAGACAGCTGAGCTTGGTTTTGCATTCCAGATATTGTAAGCCTAAGAGCAAAATCACTTGCCAACCCACTTTTTCTTAATAATAAAAGGAGTCAAGTTGTTTGTTCCCTATTATGTCAGGCAACTTGAGTTTCTATTAGTGTTTTCAAATTTTGGGTTTAAACTATTTTAACATTGTTTGCAACATGTATCAATTCAAATACTGTGGCTAGCCCATATCAGTTTTGCTTATAAGAATAAGATACCTCTTTTTCATTTATCTCTTCATGGATATTTCCTTATTTTACACACACACACACACACACACACACACATACACACACAAATAAATCACCTATCAAGTAAACAATGTAATATACTATATGCTATACATCAACCCTCAAGCATAATTACAAGATTGTTTGAGTTGGCTACATTCTGTTATTTATAATAAACAATACTAGTTTATGGTATGTGAATTGTCTTCTATTACATCACATGAATATACATGCAATGAAGCAATAAGAACATAAAACAGGGTGGTTTATTTACTAAAAAGCAAAAGATTTTTTAGGTTTTTTTGGGGGGAGGAAGGTAATTCAGTAACAATAGCACAAAACTGATATTTATTTAAATCTTGAAAACATATGTAAAGGAGAAACAATAAGAACACAATGAGACCCACAATAAGAACAAGCAAAATATGCTGAAAAAAACAGTAGTTGATGAGAAATTTTATATTTAAACCTAGGCCTGTAATGGTGTCCATGGCAACTCATCTGACAACTTGGTTAAAAAAATAATCTATTCTTTGCTTTCAAGGATAATCCTTGCTTTTTATTTTTTCTTCCTGGGAACCATGACATTCTTTTTTTTCTCTTTTGGGACCATGCAGGACTTTCTTTTATAATAGACCTAATAAATAATGGAGGGTTAATGTCCTTTAGACAACTAGCTGGGAAATTTGATCTTCCCAGAACACATTTTCAAGCTTATATACAAGCACAACATTATGTGATCTGGATGCCAAAAAGCATAAGAAGGGTTAGTTGTTTTATGTTTAGGATTTATGCTACTTTGCGTTTCTCAGGTTGAATGAAGCATTAAGATGAGGAGCATATTTACATTTTTCTGTTAATTCCAGCAGGTGTTAATCATTCTCTACAAATTTAAATAAAGCTCCCATCTATTTTGTCACTCATATATCTGAGGTATTATCATCTCTAGGATTAGATAAAAATAGTTAAGTGTACATTGAAGTTACGACATTCACTTTCTTATTTCAAGCATAATTTCCAAGTTAAGACCCAGAGTTATATCACAATATCAGGATGCCATTCTCTTTTTAGAGTTGATACTATGTGAGCCAAAACACTGTGGGGCAGGAAAACTGTTCAGGGAGACAATGTGGCTGCTGCCCCAATGGCCTTACTGATATTTTATACGTAATGTAATCAAGATTGTTTTCTTTCTTTTAAAGTGGGAAATGTGAAGAATGGTTCCATTTTTACTGCCTTGTTTGTAAACTTTCAGTCAGTTTCAGGAATGCCGATTTGCATTTAATGTTTTTGTTTTTGCTTTTAAGTTAAAAATGCTCATATTCAACAAAATTAACATGAGCTAAGAATACAAATGACCTTTTCTGTGTTTTGGAGAAAACTTTTCCAGGAAGATTTATTGGGTAAGGTACTGCTGAATAAAGGCCACACCACATGTGGAAAAGAAAGGTTTATTGGTCCAGACCACAGGGCCGTCACTCTTTTCGGGTTCAGAGTGAGGCAGCTTGGTTGGAATGAGTGGTGGGCTTCATAGGAGGGGCCAAGCCATGGGGGAGGGACAGAGTCTCTGGTTTCTGATTATCTGTGATCACCAGATGGTACAGGTCGACATGCCTGGCTAGTTGAGTAACTGGAAGTTCCTGAGTTGTTTTGCAAGCTGAGAAACAATGAGGCAGGGAAAATCAAGTGGTCATAAATCAGGGGGTCTGGTTTTAAGGTGCTAGCCTCAGGTCCTTCAGCCTGCCCCAAGAATCCAGGGACCTAACATATGGTCTATAGAGACTTACTGCTCAAAATCTTCCAGAATTTTAAGATTATTTCCTGAAAAGATTAATAATCTCTTAATAGTAAAGAAGGCCATTTTGTACTTAGTCTATGCCAGGCATATTTCACATAAATTATTTCTTATTTTCTTAACAGATCCATGAGGCAATATTTTATGCCCATCTTACAGGTGAAAACAAATATCAAGGAAGTTATTCAATGTCACAGCAATCCATTGAAGGATACCCAAGTCCTACAGGAATAAACCTACACTAGTAACCCCACTCTGCTGAGAGCACTGGACAAAGTGTCATCTGGCACAAAGTGATGGATACAAAACTGAGGCTGACAGTCAACTGTGGCCTCCAATGCTAGCAATTTGAGCAGCACATTCTACAGACATTTTCAAACATGGTGTCCTTCTTACAACATAGATAAAAACCAATTCTGTTTGCAGAACTCAAATTATCATGACACTATATATTTGCACGGTTTTGAGCAGTTAATTTTCAACTGTATGCCAAGGTAAATTCGTTATCAAAGACAAAGGCAAATCTGTCCTTGACGTTTTCACGGAGAAAACATGTTTGGGCATATTTTCCAGGCATGAACTCAGATATCTAGGTTCCCTCTTCATTCTATTCCTTCAGTTTCACTCTTTGACAGAAATAAATTACAGTAAGCTTACACCACCAGCAACAGAAAAGTATAGAGGAAAACAAAATAAAAAGCAAACTCTTTTAACTTATTTAGTAAGCTATTTTAATTTATCCATTAAAGAAGAGAGATGGGATTTTTGGTGCTGATGAAGTGATAAAAAGAGGCATGTGTATTTGAATTTAAATGCCAAGTGGAGAACTAACTCCCCATTGGGCTGGTTAGAACATTTTTAGTAGTGCTCTGAAATTCTTCTTAACCAATCCTCCTCCTTTCCTTTCTGTTCACTGATGTCAGGCCTACATGGTGGTTTATAAGCTTTCTCTGCCTACTCCGCTTTTTCCTTTAGTCTGATAAGCTCTTTCTCTGAAAATTTTCTTTAACATATAGTCCTGTCTTGGCATCTGCTTCTTTAATGACTTTAACTGACATATCCTTCCAAATAGTTTAGCATTTAGAGATTAAATATATATATAAAAGAGGTGTGCATGTCCCATGATGCTAATCTTTCTAAGTCTTCAATGTTATCTTGATGATCTGGAAAACAATATTTTATAGCTAAAATATGTCAAAGAATTTTAAATCCCAATCTTCATCAGTATTTCATTCTTTAAATTATTATTTGTATAACAATCATATTTTGCATAAAAGAATTAATGTTCTTTAAAGGGATATGTTGCAATGTTTTTGAAATTCTCCATGAACTGTTCTATAAGCATAGAATGGCATGGTCAGTAGGATAGAAATTTCTGTAATCAAATTTATGAATAACCATGGCTTTAGCTCTAGAATTACTTGACCAATCTCCTGAGTTTTCCCCATTTGAACTTCAGAGTCAATATCCCTTTTACCTAAGTACCAGTAAGTGCCTTTCCTATTGGGAACCATATTTCTAGGCAATCTAGTTAATATTTTTAACACTGGCCTATTAGTCCCCTGTGTAATTCTTCCGCCAAATTCCTTTTAAATGGAATTCTTAAATCTAATGATCCTTTTCTACCCTCATCATTTATAGACTATCACTATTTTTACAGCTAGCTATTCCTCAACCAGTTTCTCTTACCCTGAAGGACTGGGATCAGAAAACATAAATTTTCTCAGCATGAGGAATTGATTGGTTAGGTTGTACATCAAGTCCAGAGAAGCAAGTGTGTGCAATTCTGTAGCTATAAGTTTATAAGAGTTATACTGACTCCTGATAGGCACTCTACAGAGTGGTATCTCTAAAGTTATATGACCTAGCAATTCTAATACCACCACTCACTAGTTTTGTGACTTCAGGCAAGTTGATGAACTCTTTATCTCTCAGTTTTCATTTGAAAGTATCTATTTTTAACAGCATCTACTCTGAGTTCTTATAATTTTTGTATCATGAGCTACATAATGTATTTAAGTAATTGTTGCATATAGCAAGTCCTTAATAAACATTAGTTATTATTATTATATGTTGTAGCTCAAAGTTCCTAAAAATAAACATTTGGTTTTCTTTGGCCAGGTTCTTTTTTTTTTAAATATTCTCAAATGACAACACATCTTGTATAAATCAGGAAATTAAACTAAACAGGCTAAACATGAGTTTGTAAACAAGAGAAAATCTAAATAAATCCTGTAGTTTCATTTGTTTTCAGTTGACTTTAAAAAAATCACTAATTTTAAAGGTCACACAACTGAGCAAAGTATTATTGTTCTCCCAGTAGCTTTACTATGGATGATTGCTCTGACTAGAGCTGCTTCTTGGGTCACAACTGTTCTCCTTTGCAAGTTGCCTTTTGCTTCCCTCCCTTATTCTATATCTGAATTATTAACTGCAAGATTAACTATTCCTGGAAAAAATGAACCTTTGAGTCAGTAACCTTTCTTTAGTTATAGAACTCAGAACATTTGGTGACCTTCAGATAGCAGCATGTACATGAGAAGAGCAGACCTCTTAGAAATTTATGACTACCCTGACACCACACCTATTCATCCAAGCTAATAGTATACCTCTCCCAAGTTCCTTTATAAGATTTTTCTTTGAACCACTAAGCAAGAATGCTTTTAAGGAAGAAAGTCCCTATCTTCCAACTCTCTGGCTCGTGGTGGTTGTTCTCTTATATTCCTTTGTCACTCTGTCTCATTAACGTCTCTACCAGGTGGTAGCTGATGGAAACTTTTGCAATTACAAGTTTGGTATTTTAGTTATTTTCTAACATTCCAGACCTGCACCAAAATTTGCCTTTGACACTCTTATTTATGAGTGTATTTCCTATAATGGGTCTGTCTTTAGTTGAATGCAGGTTTCAACTGCTTTAGTAAAAGGTGAATGAGTACACTAAGACATGGCAAACTGTTGGCCTACAGGTGTTTCTATCCAAAAGCTAGGCTGAAGATGAAGTAGTAACTGGGATTCTCTAGCTAGCAAAATATGACATGTCCAACTTCTTTTAGTAATTATATTAATAGTGGAATTTTAATACTTGGTACATCTCTCCTTTAAAATGATCTTGTGAGAGAGGTAAGAATTGCTTCTCAACTAAATTTTTGATATTCTTTAAAATGTATCTTTTTCATATTATAATAAAATTTGCATTAAGCTTTAATATTTTCTCAAAGCATATTATTTTCCAGATAAAAAAACCATTAACTTGAAAGTTTTTGTTTCATTTTTCTCCTTCTGCTGTTTCTCTGTTTTTGGTCTTGAAATATTTTAAAGGAAAACCATGATATATAATTTCTTTCTTAAATACTTCAGCAGTTGTTTTAACAGACAAAGACTTTTGCTTCCATTATTGATGCTGTTATGAAAAGTGGAAAAGTGTATAATATACTTCCATATCTTGTGTTAAACTTTCAAACTAAATATATTGACTTAAGTGTTTGAGATTATGTAATATGATGAGTGTATTTACTATTTAATCTGAAGCTGCTTAGAGGATCTAAAATTCTATCTAAATCCCCCATAAGACAGAGTTTTTGTTGTACAGTTACAAATATTATAATTGAGATGCTAATGATTGCAATAATGCAGATATGAAATGCAGCAGGTAAGAAGATTTTTGTTCTTCTTTAAGGCCTGAGATTATTGGCAAGTAGGCATTTTCAAAAATCCTTCCAAAGATTTCAACCTTAAGAGGTGAGACATAAAGAAATAACACAGGGGCTGCAGGTGTAGCTCAGTGGTAGAATATGTGCTTAGCATACACAAGGCCTTAAATTTGATTCTCAGCTCAGAAAGAAAAAAAAGAGAAGGGACAGCAGGAAGAAGGAGGGAAGAAGAAAACAAGAAAGATGGAAGGAAGGAAGATAAAAGGAAGGAAGGAAGAAAAGACAGAAAAAAACATGACAGGACAACTATTGTGCTGTGCTGGGTGATACAAGCTTCCATTTGGAAGGCTATATAAAGTGTTAATTTTTACTCCTAAAGATGGAGTGGAACAAGACTATCCTGGAAGAGGAGGGAAGACTGAACATTAATCCCAAGAGATCTGTCACTGTTACACCATCTCAAGGCACAGTTGGCAGAACTAATTCCCAGCAATTGTAGATGTAGTGACTAAATGCATAATAGAAAACAAAAGTGAGGTTTTGATTTCTATGTTTTCTTTCTGCAATACTGATAGGATGTGTTGGCAACTCAGTAAATTAACTTTTGACCATTTCTCTCATGCTGCAGAGATTTCGTACATATATCCTCTGGGATGACATGTATTAATTTCAACCATAGGAATGATGCTGACATTTGTGTGTTGGTTCAGGGTCATGCTCATTTCTTTGAAGGCAATGGTGTTGTCTCTTTTTGGTGTATTCATCTATTGAGTCCCTGCTGGATGTGAACCTATTACTGGATTCTTCTTATTTAAACACTTGGTACTAAATTTTTCTTTCCTACATTTGTCTTTAAAGGATAGCTGAGTGTTTTTCCTGTGGCTTTATTGTCCTACTGCCTCTCAATCATTTGTTTAGTTGGTCATAAGCATTTATAGAACAGACATCTTTTCTTGGCTATTCATTTCAAATTCTAACCAACATCATTTCCCACAGGCTTATTAAAATTATAATTAGAACAAAATCTGATGGAAAACATAAACAACTCTATTTCCCTCCATAAGGATCCCTCTAAGGTCTTTGACTCTTATTTCAATTGTCCTTTGCTTTATAAACTGAAAACATTTAAAAATAGCCTCTTTCATTATTGAAAATTTTAATTTTTAGGAGTCATTATTTTGTTCTATAAAACTGTCTCTTTTGCTCATATCCATATATCCTTTTCCCTAGAAAACCCCTCTGGATTTCAGTAGACATTAACTCAAAGCCTGACTGAGGCTAAACCTTCCAGGTTTAGTTATTTAAAATTATCTTCAGGCACACAGGTATTTGTTTAGTCCATTGATTAAATGCAGTCTATATTTTAGAACATTAAAAAAAGTGAAAAAGAGGAAAGATAAATCAGAAATAGAGATAAAGAGAGAGACAGACAGACAGAGGCAGACACAGACAGAGAGTTTAACATACATTACCCTTAATGCATCAGTGCATCTCTGTACTACTTAAGTGTATCTGTAACTAAAGATAGGTTCAAATTTAAATAGCTATATATAAAATACACATATCTTTGAAAAAATTAGACTTAAAAATAAGTGAAAAAAAATCCAGATAACTGGTCTTGTGTAAAAAGTTTATTTATTTTCTAAAGATAAGAAAGAATTGTGTGAGGGAGAGGAGATTGAAGAGGGGTTAAGGTACCTTTTCTTGTACCTCCATGAATCTGAAACAAACATCAGGAATCTGGTTGCAGGGAGAGGCTGCTGGCATGGAAAGGCAAGTGAGGTCAACAGTAAACAATAGCCAGAAACTAGGTGAAATCCAGAAATAATGAACCTTAGAATTATGTAGAAACAAAGGACTCTAACATACAGAACCAAGCAAAATGACAGGAAATGGGGAGAATCCTCCCAACAGGACTATAAACAACAAAAAAAAAGGAAAGTCTCAGGGAAGCCACATAGGCACATAAGCTAGTATTCTGCAAGAACAAAATTTAAGATGGAAGATCTGTGTACTGCCAGAGAAGGGGCCTGGACTTCCTAACTTACTCACAGGTGTCATGGAGGGAAATCATCTGAGGAGAGATCTTATAGTCAAATCTCCTGACCCAGGAGAACAGAAGACCATGAATTTGGCCATCTACCTACTGGAGGTATTTAGAATCCAAAATACACATGGCCAGAAAAGCACCCCTTCACATTGCATTATAGCTAAGATGCCAAGACTACAGAACAAAGAAAAAATATTGAAAGCTTCATGAGAATAATGCAGCTGACATTGACTTTGGAATTAATGAAAGACAAGACTAAAAATAGGTACAGTGTGGGGGATGGGTTGTTGTGAGAGAGGGGAGGGCGAATAAAGGAGATAAACGTGGAGGAATAATGTTGTTGGGCTTCATATCCATGTAGGAAAGAGAATGATGAAACCTCTTGGCAATTGCTTTAAGTGGAGTGGGAAGGGATCTAACCAATGTACACTGTAAGGCTATTTGGAATGTCATACTGAATCTCCCATGTACAACAAATAACTTCTGATAAAAATGGGAAAAAAATGCCAACTTACTTACAAAGGCTAACTCCAGAATCATATCAGACATTTCAGCAGAAATGCTAAAAGCCAGAGAAGCATGGAATGATATATTCTAAGCCCTGAGAGTTAATAATTGCCAACCAAGATCACTATATCCAGCAAAGTTGTCCTTTAAAATCAAAAGCAATAGTAAGACTGTCCAACATAAGCACAAACTAAAGCAATTCATAACCACTAAATAGATGAAAACTGAAGATTAGAAAATAGTAAACCAGAAAACTGCTAAGATGAATAAGGGTGAAAGAAAAGAACAAAGAATATTTGAATCGACCAGGAAATAAACCAACAACATTATGGAATAAGCACATATCTCTTAATAATAGTCTTAAATGTAAATAATCTTACCTCTCCAATTAAAAGACATATTGACAGATTTGATTAAAAGACAAAATCTCACCTGTTTATGGGGCATGATTGAGAACCAAACCTAAGAATCTACAGGGCAGAAGAATGAGTTGAGATATAAACTAAAGACATAGAAAGCCTATTTGATGACATAGTAGCAAATCTAGGCAAAGATAGGGACATCCAAGTACAGGAGACATTTAGAATCCAAAATAAACTACATCAGAAAATCACCTCTGCACATCACATGACAGTTAAAACTCCAAGACTACAGAACAAGGAAAGAATATTGAAAGCTTTACATTCTGATTCCTAGTTTAAGAAATATGTATGTTTGTTTTCAAGGACAAAAGCTATACTTGATGAAAAAGTCTTCAGAATTCTATATTTTTGACAAAAAGAAACATTCTTTTTCAATATTTCAAACATGCTTTGGAACAGTTTTATTTTTATAATTTTAAAGGGGATAGTAAAATAAGAGAAGATTTAATGAAATCTAGGGTCTTTCTCTGCTTTTCCACCAACCTTTCTCCTTCTGCCCTTCCTCCTCCTCCTTCTTCACTAAAAATGTTGTCTTTAGTCATATCTTAAAATCAATTCTCTGCTCAAGGGGAAACTTGAAAAATAATGTTAAATCAACATAATCTATCCTTTTCTTTTTAACTTCGGTTAAGTCAGGAAATGATTTAACATACATGAAGATAGCAGGCTGTAAGTGGAATTACTGAACAACAATTAATTTTTTTCCCTTTCAAAATAAGGAACAAAGTGAAACATATAAAGCTCTTCAGCTTTCTTACTGAAATAAACACCTTTCCAAACTAGGGGCTTCAATCAACTGAGTACATTGGCATTGTGGAACTGTGGTGACATTTATTAGCTCATTGTCTTTCTTGGGAAAAAAAAGAAAAAAATGACAAGTTTGTGTCTGTGGTTTTTTGCTTTGCCAACAAGATATTTTTCAATGTAAATTCTCCATAATAAAAAACTTATCTCTAATCTTTATCTACTTTTGCATGCTTGTATTGCTTATTTGCATAAATTATTTATAGCATTTTCTGGAAATCTTGGCAAATACTTTCAAGACAAGATTTACTAGATTTATGGACTTGACATTCCATCTTCTGTTAAGGTATTCATATCCTAAATTGAAACTGAGACAGTGCAATTAATAATCTCTAATTTGTTTTTAAGATTTAGTGACCATTTGTCTATCTTTAGTTGTCTCTGAGCAGAGTTATAAAATGGCATAAGATAGATTCAGTGACCATTTATCTCTTCATTTTGACTATATTTGTCACAAAATATTTCCCTTCTAAGGGACTATGCCTTTTTCATTATACCACACAGTAGAGGGTGTTTAATAATATTTCATAGTGTAAGTAATAAAATGTCATTGTCAGACTAGTGATAAAAGTACTTTATTACATATATCTGGTTTACAAGGAAATGGGAGCCTGGAACTAGGAAAAAGAATACAAGACTTATTCCCTGAATGTCATCCTGCAAAAAATTAGTATGACTTCAAGTGATGGGCTCAATTATTTTTACATTCAGAGAAAATGTGTGTTCTACAGTGAAGACAAGAAGTGATTGAATAGTCCTGTTTCACAATGGTCCTCTCAAGTTACTTTTTGTAAAGTGTGAATAACTTGTTAAATTCTTCAGTAGATTACAACGTGATTGCCATTAATGCTTTGCATATCACTCACACACCTACTTCAAGCAACTACTAAGAAGAATGTGTTTTGATAACTGATTTATTTTGTAAATTAAATTCACACACAACTTTAAAATCTTTAACTCACAACACCATATCATACAAATAACTTCTGAAAAATGCAGGCATTCTAGCTTTATTTCTAGAAAGAATCTTCTGATATAGATTTTTCTTAAAGATATCTCAGCAATCAACTCGATATTTTCTTTAAAATGTATCAGCATTATTACATTGTAATACAATACTTTTAAGTGTATTTGCAATTGAGACAGCAGAGGGAGAGGTTTTTATAGACTTCTTTCACCACTGAGTAGGGATATAGTAGAAAGGATTCTCTCGAAATCTGTTTTTAATGATAATGTTTAAAACTAGGCCAACTTTTATTTGCATTAAAGTAAAATGAGTGGGACAAATTCCCTGAAGATACTAATTCAATATTTTTGTTGTATTATTTTATCTCAACTACATTCTCCTTTCCCTTTCAAGGAATTCCCAGGAATTTTCTTTTCTATATGCTTATCCTAGTAACTTATGAGTTCTGCATCCATATTTAAATGAAGTATGCACATGCTGGATATTGAACTTAAAAATGATGTTTTTAATAAACTGTGCTAGATCCAATGAATGTCCATATTATAAAAACTCTTTTGCACTCCTTTATTTCCCTCTCAACTTTTCAGCAATAGAAAACCTGAGAAGTACTAAATAATCAATATGTATTTCGAATGAATAAGCGTATTAATAAATATGGTTCTAGAACTGTATAAGCAAAAGAAGGCTGTTAGATTTCTTTTGTAATTTTTTATGTTGTATTGCTCCTTCCAAATTTAACAATTTTTAAGAATCTTATTCAATCTTTGCATAATCTTGTTTTTATTAATTTCACTACTGCTTATTTTGGAGTTTTGGCTTCTGACCACAAATATAATGTCAAAATCTGTACCTATTTGATACTTGCTCTTTTCTAATTTTTATCTAAGAATAACAGATTTAAAGTCAGTTTTATAATCACAGTATTATTGAGAGGAAACCCGGATTTCCTTACCCCTATACCACTCTTTTTTTTTCTCCCATTGGCAACAGCTCCTATCAAAAGTGATATATTTCAGAACATAATATTTTTTCTCAGTTTGAAGTAACTATGAGTATTATCACAATTAATATTGCAATATGTATTTTTATTTAGAGAAATATCCTCCAAATAAATGGGGAAACTACTCCCAATAATACCAAACACTACTAAATAATAGCATGTGATAAGATCCTTCAGTCCCTTAAAAAAGACATGGAAAAATATAAGAATTCATGTTTAAAAGGCCCTCCAATGAAGACAATGTCATAACAGTGTTTGGTGTTTCTTTAAACATTTCAACATTTACCTATTGTTTACAAATGTTTTCTGATAGATACCATGGTGGATTCAAAGATCTGAGTTCAATTCCTGAGTTCTAAGAGTTACTAATGTGTTAGAAGTATTTGTATAGGATAGTAATTACAATGAAAGACTGTGTGTTGTAGATGCATTAGAAGATAAATCAAGAACAATGGGCAATAAGTGTAAAGAAACCAGTTCTGGTTGTAGGAAATCATGAGGCAATAAAATTTGATCACATCAAAGAAACCCATTGGCTCAAAGTGTATTGTGACTGCATGTAGGAGGGAAATAGTTTCTACTAACATATAGGAGTTCTTTTGTCTCCATCATCCTCAACCCTTCACCCAGATTGGGTGCATCTTCCTTTTCTCCTCTGACCTATATCTATTAAGAGGGATTCTGTTTCTTTTCCAGGCCTAATGCTGGGCATCAGAGAAAGAAAGGTTGTCACCATTATGAAGCTTTATTTACACAGAGAAGCTACACAGTAGGAAGTTGGAGGAAGAATGGAGAGAG
The DNA here is from genome assembly GCF_047511655.1 of Castor canadensis. Lineage (NCBI taxonomy): Eukaryota > Metazoa > Chordata > Mammalia > Rodentia > Castoridae > Castor > Castor canadensis. The sequence continues at coordinate 62,783,071 of NC_133394.1, forward strand.
GGAACAAGGAAAGATGATTTCCATCATCTAAAGTTGGGATAGTTCTTGGGGATTTGGAATGTAAGAAACTGCAAAGCAGTACAAGAGAACAGGGCATTAGTGAAAGGAAGCAGGGTGGATTTGTATCGTATTGCCTTTAATGTTCCTCAGAGACATGGAAGTAGAGACTTAGTTTGGATCGCTGAAGTAAAATCCATGGATATCACTGTACAGCGGCTTTTGTATGAAGACCTGATGTTTATTAGGTAATTAACATAGCCCTTACAGGATGGTAAATGCTTAAATTTCTTTGGGATAATAAGATTCAAAAAGGAAGAGTGAAAGTGGTGGCTGGAAAAGTAGTGTGTGTTCATGTGTGTGTGTTTGGAGAAGGGGGCTGATTGGCATGTCATTTCCTTGAGTTTTACTATGCTGAAACTGAATTTCATTTAGGAGTCAATAAAAACCCACTAAGGACTTTGTTCAGGAAGTAAGATGACCATTCCTAGAAAACACCCCTCTGGCAATTTTACGCTCTTAAAGTTGGGAAAGCTAGTTGCAGTTTAGGAAGCTACTGAAATAGTCCAGCTCAGAAGTATCCAAATGTGTTTGATTGTGCTTCCCTTTCATTAAAAATTCAGAACACATACTACCACATTTGTTTATAAACTATATGCATATTAATGTTTTAAGGACCTTATAAAATAATGACAAAAATCAAAATACAAGTGCTGTACTGTATTGCCATTTTAGCCTTTTCAGTATATCCAGTTCATTCTGAAAACCATTGACCCACAGAGAATATGGCAAGAACAGATCTTTACTGTAATCATGGAAGTAGGAATGGCCAGGGTTGGAGACGTTTGCAAATGTTGTGATGTTTAGGTATAAAGGAGAGAAGGGAAGAATAATGTTTTTCACATTTCAGATATGTTAAAAAGAGAAAGTAGTAGTTTAAGTAATAGAAATGTGTTGTTTGGTTTTAGAAAATTGTTCTGAGACAAATAAAATAAAATTGATCTGGTAACATTAATTCAGGTTACTGTTAGATAATAACAGAGCAATTTGGCAGAAAATTAGAATTTCAGCATTGGAAACTAAAAATGAGATTGCAGTTGGAGAGTTAAATTATTAGTACTCATAATGGATATAATAACTAAAGAGTTCATGTTAAAACAATAAATAAAGACAGCACATAATTTTGAGGCTGTTCCTACTTATAGAGCAACTTTAGGTTTAAAGGATTAAGTAAGTGCAAAGAACCAAGGGAAGGGATAGACTCCAAAAGAAAATTAATTTTAAATTAAGGCTAGTGAACTCAACAATATCAAAGGTCACAGGGAAATCTGTAAACAAGAACCTAAGAGAGGTCCATTGGATTAGCAATTAAAAGGCAGCTTCTTTGATAGGTTTAAAAACTTATTTCCAGTAAATCACAGAGAACGGCTATGTCAAAAGTCTGATGATGGTACTGATGCAATTTTCTGAGAAGAAAAAATCTATTATAGACAAACTTGGAAAGGCCATATTTCTAGAAAATATTTTTATCTTAAAATTAATATGTTCCATTCTCAGTTAACATTTTTAAATGTTATTTGTAAGTATAAGATAATATTTAAATATTAAGAAATTTAATCCATAGGCAAGTCATTCCAATTTAACTATTTTTAATTGTTCAGTAGTTTACACATACATTTTTATATTCATTTAACTATTATTTTAACCACTATAGCTATAATTTTAATGAACATCTGATCATTTATTTTGAGACATTTTATAATTCCTGAATGTTGAGGTGATTTTTCTATGCATAAAAATGACGAGCAATATGTCAAGAAGGCCTGCAGAGAAGAAATGTTAATTTTGCATATTCTCTTTGAATTCACTGAGATTTGGTTTTGTACCTCAAGCTTGCAGTATTTGTTTTCTCTGCTGGGAATAGTTTATTTTCCACTTGCATTGGATGAAATAACATTTTTTCCTGAAGTCCTTCATGATTTATTTCTACACTTGATTGAAATATTGCATTTAGAACTTTATAATCACAAACTGACATTTTGTTTAAAAGCAAGATGCATCTCAAAACAAATTTTTATTATTTCTTTACCTCCTTTGTGCTTTGTATATGTGAAAATTACTATTTCATATTCATGCTACTCTTGTTATTTGACTTTGAGATGGACAGCAAATAATATGCCTAAAAACAGAATTTCATACATTCTTAAAATAATAGAACTGGTAAGATCATTTACTTTTTTTGACTTAGAAGTGAAGCATTGGGGAATCTAACCTCTATAATAGTAAAAATCAACAAAGTGGAGCTTCTCTATCAAAGTACTGACAAACTTCCATTCAAGATATTGGTAAAAGTATATAAACACTTTTTCATTCATTAAAATTTTAATCTTCTATGAAGTTTGATCACCATAACACATCAAGTTAATCAAAATGATCAAGGAATTTGCCAGACTACTCATGCATAATATAGATTTTTCAAAGATCACCTAAGAATCACTTTTGTCTCAGGAAACTAACAAAAGACTCTTCCACTCCACACCCCCAAGTTCTAGGGAAAAACTCAGGACCTTGACGTGCTAAGTAAGGACTCTGCCACGGAGATTCATCCCTAAGCCAGTGGCTTCTTTGTTGAAACTCAAACTCACTTGTTCTTGCTTGCTCTTTAGGGCTAACTTTCTAGCTGGTAATGTAAAATAGAACCATAAAATTTACTCTACTAAAAATAGATCACATTGTAAGTTGTTGTAGATGAAGTAAGATCCACTGATACCCATTAATTCATCACTGTGTGTGAATGAATGTATGTAAACAACTTAAAAAGGTGCATATACACAAATTAAAAATAGGTGTTACAGTTTCTGCCTACAAAGGGCATACAAGTTCATCTGGAGATGAAATGTGCAGATATAAAAGGAATACATTGTTACAAACTGTGTGGTCAGGTACAACCCCCATATGATTGCTTCGGGTATTAAGAAGTCAAGGTGGCTTGGAGAGCAAGGGAAGACTTTGTAGAGGTGAGTGTGGTACTAGTTCTAGAAAGATGCCATCTACACATTACCATGTAGGAAATAGGAACTGAGGCAGGAGAGAAGGGAGATGTTGAGGAAGAGAAAGGGGAAGATGCACTGGCAGTGAGCATTGTTCCATTTCTGCCATGGTCCAGACTCTTTATTCCATGCTTTATAGACTTTATTTAAGAATGGAACAACTAAGAGGTAATATGTGTTCATGTAGCAAAACATACTTACTTTGTTCCCTGTCATAGAGATTTTGTGTGTGTGTGTGAATTTTAAGTATCCTGCAGATAAACTTTTGTTGTTTTCTAGCAAATACAAACAGGACTGAAGTTTTAAACTCAAAGTTCAAACACTTTGGGATTCAGGATTCTCTGAAACTTAACAAAGATTTCTTAAAAAGTACAGATGTTTTCCATCTAATTCTTATTGCATGAACATACATTTATATAAGTATATTTGTAAGGTAATCATGTCTTATAAATAGCACAATAAAAATGTTCACCATTTCACAGTCAAGGAAATAAGACACAAGGAAGACTTTCTCTAAATTATGCAGTAAAGTAGTTGGAAAGCCTATACTAATACTTACAATGGGTTTATTTGGACAGAAGTATCTGTAATTTGGAATAGAAGCATAAGAATTATTAACTAGAGCCAGGCATTGGGGTCTCATGCTTATAATCCCAGGTACTTAGGAGGCAGAGCTGGGGAGGATTGTAGTTTGAGGTCAGCTCAGGCAAAAAGTTAGCAGACCCCCCCCCTCATCTCAACAAAAATGTCAGCATTGTGGTGTGCACCTGTTATCCTATCTATGTAGGCAACTTAAGTAGGAGGATCATGGTCAGAAGCAGCCTGGGCAAAAACACGATTCCCTATCTGAAAAGTAACTAAAGCTAAAAAAGACTGGAGGCATGACTCAAGTAGTAGAGTGCTTGTCTAGTGAGCACAAAGTCCTGAGTTCAATGCCCAGTAATGTCTATATATAAATATACATACAATTTAATTTTAGACTTTGAAAAAATTTCTGTTTAAAATTTTATGACCTTTTAGGTTCATGGTTGCTGTGTCATATTGTATACTTTCAGGGGCAAAGAACTCTTGACTGTTAATATTATGCTACATGACTCCTATGAAGTCTACTGAAGGCAAGGTGAGGCAAACAGTTTGGGAGTTTTCTAACTCCCTGTAGTGCTCGATGATGGAGGAGCACCAAGGGAAGGAAGCACAAAATACACTTGCTGAAACAGTCAGTATATTCTGAAGGGACCATAGTGTCATTGGAGAAAAAAAAGACTTTGCTCTTTTTGTTTTAAGGAACAGAGGATACTAAAAAGAAATGAAACGGAAAGGAATCGCATAGGAGCTAAAAAGAGGCCAGTGATTGGGCAGAATTTTAAAAAGTTTTCTGAAAGATCAGAAAGATCTTAATGCCACAAGAGGAAGGTATCCTTTGAGGTCATAGTGCACATTGTATTTGAATAAAATTGTATTAGTTTAATTGACCCTGGTGATAGCTGCTAGAATCCTTTTGTTATTTTGTAGCCCAGGAAGGAAGTGCTTTTCTTTTTTAATCTTAGTATAATCCCACTGCCATTTGGGTCAAGTTTATCTCTATTATCTATCTTGATAATCTAAAAATGCCCTGTGTTGTAGTGGAAAGCTAAGTTTTCAATAACAAGTGTATCTTGGGAACTCATATGATTGGATTCAATTTTGTTTACCTTGTACATAGTTTCCATTTGGTCACTTAGATAAGCTTCATGTAAACATTATTATTTGTTTCAGAAGTCTTTGCTCTTAAGTCTGGTGGTAAATTGCTTTTATATTATCTTGCAACAAATGACTCTTCATGACTCTTCGCTTCAGTTCTGAATTTTAAATTTTAACTCCAACGGTTTTTCTTTTAATTTGTAATTATTGCTGCCATTATTCCTAAGGAAATCTCAAGCATTTCCTTGATAGTACAAAATAATAACTAAAAAGCTTTCTGAGAATTTGTATGGAAAAGTGATGCATTTTGGCACAGAAATTTTGTCAAAGCTTCTGGAAGGATTTCTACTTATCCAATTTCCAGAAAGGGAAATAGTAACTTGCAGATGTTTTAATTACAAAAGTCTTAAAAGTCAAACATTCATCTGCATTTCCTTCCTTTTACTTGTAGTAGGAGGAAGGCATTAATGTCGTTGTCTATCAGGACTCAGCCGTGTACTGTTGGTTTCTGCATAATCTCATGTATGTGTCTCAATAGAAAGCTATTTTTACTTTCAAGACCCATGTTTCCTATTCAAAATATTAACATATCAGATGTAGACCATTTCAAGAAATGCTTTTGTTTTATTCCTTTCAGTTAATGCTTACAATAAAAATTACAGACCTGGTTAGGTTAATCACTCTTATTAATACAGCATTCATGGAGGAAAGGTATTTGTTTATTTTCTTTTTATAGTATATATTAATTGAATAAAATAATGTGTTTTATTGTGACACTTTCATACATGCATGTAATATACTTTGATGGTATTCACGCCCCATTACCTTCTCTTGGATTAAAGAAATAGAAATATCATGACAGCATTGGCTACAGTGACTTGTGTTTCTTGATTGTCCCTAGACTGAATGTCTTATTTTTGACCATTCTAGCACCTTTCCATGTGAGCACATTTGACTTCTGCAGTTAAATATCTATTTAGGTTGCAGCTCTTGTGATTTTTATCTCAGCTGCTTTTCTGGCTGATTTCTTCATTTCCTTGACATAATAGTTGCTGTATTTAACTATGTCACTTCTGTCTGCAGCTTCTTTGTGGTCCCTCCTAGACAGAAAATTTCTCACCTTTGAGGTTTCACTTTTCACAGAGAGTGTAATTTTATTTTCTCAAGCAATAGTTTCACTGAAAGTGACATATTTCTTCCATATTCTTTGTTATTTTTTTTTCAAATTCCTAGGAAGTGAGATTTCTAAAGTGTGTTCATTTGCTACATAGCTATTGTCCCTAAAGTGGAGCAGAAAGTCAGGCTTTTCTTACAGTACCCACCTCTTAATTCATTTTAACTCAGAATACACTTAGGAAATGCTAAGTGATTTACCAAATGTAGGTAGAGGGCTTCACAATCTAAATGAGCAAGATCAGTTCAGGGTCAAATGACATCTTGGTCTAGCAAACACCCAGCAGTCAGAAGCCAGAAATAGCCCTTCAGGGTCTTTGAAGCATCTTCACATTCACCATCCTCTTGGAAAATTAATTGCTGGATATTTTGCTTAATTATCAAAGATGTAAATATTTGAGCTTGGCATGGTGGTACAGGCCTATAATTCATGCACTTACAAGGCAGGAGGACAGAGTTAGAGACCAGTCTGGGCTACAGAGCAAAGACTCAGTCTTAAAGCAAATAAATAAATAAATGAAGTTGTAAATATGTTGCTGTTCTTTAAAGGTGGTCAGATGAATAAAAAAAGGTAAAGTCAAAAAGGTTATTTTGCTAGCAGCATACTTGTAACTGGAATTTTAAGTCACAGACCCAAACTCAAGGGGTTACACATGTCAGGTCTGGACTCTTGTCCCTGTACACCGAATAGAGACAAGATTAAGGGCAGGGAAAGGAGTTTTATTACATGGCCCAGGCAGCTGTGGGAAGATGGGAAATAAGCACTTTGGCCTATTTCAGCTATCTTCTGGGTACTGACATGAGCCCTAGATTTAAACAAATAAAGAATTGGGGAGACGGGAAGGGCAGTATGCTTAATTATTAAACAATCCTGGTCACAATGTGTTCTAGTGTATCATATTTCAGTCCTGTTTTGAGAGGGGTTTTAGAGAAGTTGTTATCTCTCTCATCACTAATCAGGACAAACAAGTTATGTTGCCTGTGGGTCTCTGCTGTTTCTTTCCTTGGGGAAGTTTTTTCCATCCCTCCTTATAAACATGTTATCAGTAATCCCTATCCTTCCTTGATTCCAACATGGCTGCAAGAGAGAATGAATCAGAGCAAAGGACTCAAGGAATCCAAAATGGAGGCAGGAATGGCACAATTTTCTCATGATTTTAGTTAATCTGTGGGTACAAGTTGGGGTAAGTGCTCCTCCACGAAAGCAGCTTTTAAGCACCTCACTTTTTTTTTTTTGCTGTTATTTACTATTGGGGACTTATACATAGCAGGTTTGCAAAGTATATATCTTTAATCATTCTGTAACAAATAAGTGAATAAATAAATAAAGTCAATGAATGCTATTAATGATGATGACCAAATGATATTTTGATTAAAAAAAAATAAAACTATGACAAAAAGTAAAATAGTTTAAAATGACCATTGACTGTGGACTAAGACTTTGTGTTATATTGTGAACTGCTATTTCTGGCATACTGATTATGCATACCAACTCAAACTGAAAGTCCAGCGTGTGAAGATTCCCACAGGATTAAAGTCAAAGGTTATATGTCAATTCCATTCTTCCTGCTTGCTTCATTATTTCTTGTTTATGATTCTTTATAGACTTATTTTTAAACCTACTTCAAATCATTCTGAAAAACAGAATGTAATCTATACGGCTAATTTTGCTTGTCAACTGAGACATTGGTGCTCAGACATTTGGTTAATCATTATTCTGGGTGGGAATAAAATTTGAATCAATAGACTAGGCAGAGCAGACTCCTCTCCCTGAGATGGATGGGTCTTCCAATCAATTAAGCCCCTGAATAGAGAATAGAAAGGTCAGAACTTTTTGCAGATAAAAGGGTTTTCTTCTTGCCTGATTGACTCTGACCTGGGACATTAGTGTTCATTTGCTTTCTTACTTGTACTGGTACTGGAACTTACACCACCAGACCTCCTGGTTCTCAGGCCTTTGGGTTTGGATTGGCACAATTATCGTTCATCTTCTGGGTCTCCAGCTTGCTGACTGAATCTGAGACATTTAAGCCTTCATAATTGCAAGAGCAAATTCCTTAAAACAAATCTCTCTATAGTGTATATCTAAATATCTCTCTCTCTTTCTCTACATAGATATATCTATATCTCTATCTAGATATATAACATATATACATATGTATATATATATCTCCTGTTATTGATAGGTTTATATATCCAGGCACTAGATTACAGACAAATGAACAATATATATATCTTATGATAGATATCTATATAAATATTTACATATAATATTTGCAGATACATATCTTAAAGAACTATTGGTTCTGTTTCTCTGGAGAACTTAGACTAATATGTAATCATCTCTTTTAGGGTCTGTCCTCAGTAGTTTCATCAGAGTTCAGTTGTTCAAGCACAAATACAAACTCTTCCCTCTCTCTATTTCCATTAGTACATATTTTATCTTCAGGTTTCCCTCAGTATTAAATAGTCAAATGTTGGTCTGAAGATGTAGCTCAGAGGTAGAACAATTGTCTAACATATGCCAGGCTCTGGATTTGATCCCTAGCACCACAAGGAAAATAAAGTCAAATGTCAAGAGATAACATCCGCATGGGTAGTCTTAATTCCTCATTTATGCTCCAATATACCTTTGATTATCATATAATATTGATGTTAACATTAAGAGTATACACAGGTAAATATATTTTCAGCTGTTTTCCTTTTTCTAAATTTCTTTCTTCTCCTGCTCTTCTTCCTCCTTCGTCTTCCTTTGTCAGGTACTAGGGATTGAACTCGGGGCCTCATGCTTGTTAGGCAAGTGCTCTACCACTTGAGTCTCTCCCCCCTAGTTCTTCTGCTTTCAGTTTATTTTTCAGATAGTCTCTATACTTTTGCCTGGGCTCATCTAGGACCACTGTTTCCCTATATCCACCTTGTGAGTAGCTGGGATTAGGGGTAACCCTACCTGGCTTTCCTTTTCCAAGTTTCTTATTGAGATGGCTATGCAAACATCTTTAGAAGACATGAACTAGTAATATACAATTAATCCTTATTATCTGTGGATTTTATAATGTGAATTCACTTACTTGCTAAAATTTACTTGTGTCTCCTAAGATTGATATTTGAGATGCTTTCTTGATCATTTGCAGACATGTGTAGATATGTGGGAGATGGCAAAAAAAAATTGAGTCAGCCAAAGCACATACAGCTGAGGTAGAACACATAGATAACTGTGCTTTCTTTTTTTCTATTCTCTTAGTGTAAACAAGTGTTTTTATTGGCAGTCTATTTAGTAGCATTTTTTTTTGCATTTTCTCTTTGCTAGTTAAAATGGCTTCTAACCATAATTCTGAAGTGCTCTCTAGTGTTTCAAAGTACAAGACAGGGAGTTACCTGTGCCAGGTAAGTTTCATTCAGACATTAATTGCAATTTGTTGACTATAAATCCATGTTAATAAACAGGACAAGTTAATAAACAAGATATATTAAATAAGGTGTCTTCTACAGACATATGCATAAAGTCAGGGTATGTATTGATTATTTGATAAATGTTGTCACTGTAGGCTCAGAGGAACCTCACCGTATATTTCTTGTAGAAGTAATTGTTCATTATTTGATAATTCATTGTCTGTGGTGACTTTATACAACAAAACTACTGTAAACAACAAGAGTCAACTAGAAGTGGTGGAAAGAAAGAAGAGAAAGTTCATTAGTTTTTCTCTAGGCTCTCATTGCATCAATAAAGGTATGTTACCTTGATTCAACTTCTAAGCTTCAGTTTTTCCATCTGTTAAATAAGAATGGTAATTCCAGATGCACTGTCTGAAAAGCTTTATTTTAAATATTACACATATAAAATTGTTTTGTAAATGGAAATGCTGTAACAGGAGCACTAAGCATAAATTATTTCTGGGGCAGAAAATATGTAAGGGATTTTACAATTATTGTTTACCAATATTTAATAAGAGAATTCAAATGTTACTTTATTTAATGAGAAGACAAATCACATCGTTCAGTTGTTAAAACACTTTACATCGGAAATTCAAATTTCATTTTAACTAAGAGTATTGTCTCTTCACTATGCTTCCAGCTTGTCAAAAGATATTATATGATATAGGAACAAATCTGAACATTAAAGACTACTGTGGGCTTGCATGCATTTGTGTCTTTTGTTTTCTCTGCCCAACTCTGCTTAATTTACAGCACATAAATCTTTCCTTCTCTCAGTGCTGCAAAGTCAATTTAGCTGAGGGAGAATGAAGCTGAATTCTGTTCTGCCTCATGCAACACCAAGAAAATTGCTAGGCCAGTTAACTTTTGATTGCAGAATATTTATTTTTGGTGACAGATGTTGCTGATGTAAGAACTTAGGTGACCACAGCCTCAATTAGGCCTTGGTTGAGGTTGAAAAAAAAAACTGAATGGAAAGTCTTAATGGAAGTAAATACACAGTATCAAGATGACAGTTCCAGCATTACATTTCTGATGATATTTGTGGGTTGACAGGGGTGTGACTACGTTTACATGGGGGCAATGACTTTTGGAAGAAAGGTGGATACAGACTTTGATGGTTACAGTCAGGTATGGAAACTAGGGAAGTTAAATTTGCTACATTCCAAGTACTTGTTTGGATCAAAATAGGGTCAACACTGTGAATAGAAATCACGTGGTTTCTGAGAAGGGCTGCTATACATATCCCTGTGTTATATCTCAAAAAAGTTACATCATATAACAGTTTTCTTTACCTTTCTTTCTTAGTCATTCACAGATGGCTGTATCTTTGCATGTTAACAGATTTTTAGTAAATGTTGGATGAAAATTTGCATAAGACAAAATTCCCCCACCTCCTTACTAAATGTACACATAACTTCACATCCAAGGAAAAGGATAATTGGAGCTCCTGTCTTCTTGACAATACCATGTATATGTCCAAGCAGAGAGGCTTTTATGTCCCTAAATTAATTACTGATGGGGCTATGTCAGGGTGGTGTCAGAGGGACACCACTGAGGGAAGTGACGCAATAATAATTGTTTCTCTACAAAAGCCCCTCCTTCCCTCTTTAAAAACAGCAAAAGGTTACTGTACGAATTGGCCGTCCATGCTTTCCTGTAGTTGTTGAACATATGAAAAGATCACTAGATATTGTATTTCTTATTCATTACAAAGGTAACTGAAGGGATGACTCCTATGTATGAAATTATTGGAAGAAAAAAAGTCAGTTATTAAGTTAGCCTGATTGTTTTGTCTAGTCCAATAGTGTATTTTTATATACTAATGGGAAGATTTAATTTTAACTTGTTTATGTTTGTTCATGTTTGGCTATCAAGTAAAAATTCAAGCCTTATTTTTTGAGATACGTTGGAAAAAAGCATGCTTGGAAATATCAACTATACTGTATTTTAATTAAAAAATGTATTTTAGTAGTCGTTTATACTTGTCCATTTATGACTATATGACAGGTAGCTTTGCCAACATCTTTAGTTGTTTTTTCTTGGTAGAGGACATCCACCCACTTTTTCCTGGAAATCCAAGTAAATGATTAATGAATTGTGAGTATAAACCACAATGAGTTGTTCCTCTGTCAAAGATAACTTTCTGCTGTGTATTGTGTTTTTAAACAGATACTTTCTCTCTGCGCAGCTGGGGACAATCCTATTGTGAATTTTGCAAGTAAAATTTTAAACATAGGGAGGGAAAACACACAGACACACGCATCACACTTAGAGAGGAAAGACCGGAGTGCAGATAATAGTCATAATGATGAAACCTGAGTTTCATATTTAAACAGGTAGGGAGATGATGGTTGTCAGACTTGAGGTCATTGCGGACAGGCAAAATCACCAGTTTGAAGTAATACTTCTCATCTAACGAATGGCTAAATCCCATGTTTGACAACTCCACATTTCATTTCCTTTAGAGTGTGGAAGGAGGGAAATAATGTGTAATTTAGTAATGTGAAAAACTGACACAGACCTGTCAGACAGTTCAGCTCAGCCTCATTTCCATAGGAAGCACAATACTGAGTTGGTTCTAAGTGGCTGCCAAGGCTGACATGGTATTGTCAGAGACTGGTGGCCTCGACTCTTCTTATGCACATAGGATGGAACTCCTAAAGGAACAAATATTTTATACACATTTCTTGTGTCCTTTTGTGAGGTGATATAAATTCAAAGCTAAGAGTCATTTTCTGAGGCCTGATGAAGACCTAGGGTTTGAATTTAGAAATAATCCCTTTTTATATATCTTTGATTCCTTGATAATTTTTGTAATGTCACTGTGCACTGAAGAAACCAAATCTGTTCCTGAAAGTTGCCACTAGTTTAATGCCCACTGTTTAATTAGACTAAGCTAATATGGTAATATGGAAGAATACGTTGGAGATAGAGCTTTGGGAAAGTTTATTTCTTATATATTTAAATGGACAGACAAGCTAATGACAAATACTGTCTTACATTAACATGTACAATCCAGTTTGATATTTTCAATTGCAAAACTCTTGTCACTGTCCAGGCTATACCAGCTTTGTTAACTTTGTGTGCCTCTGTGTGTGTGTGCAGCCTGTTAGCCTATTTAGACATTTTAGCCTGCCCACTCACTTGTTAAAGCTACTAATTTATCAATACACAGTGGATACAATCTACATACCAAATGAATTAGAGTCAAGGAAGCATGGAAGGAAGCTGATTACAGATATCAAGTAACTTATTAGCAATATTTTACATAGCTTTATTCTTTAATGAATTGTGTAGGTACATTTTTTACTATATAGACAGTTAAAAAAAATTAAGCAAAAGTGAATGGCTGTTAAACATTTGGTGTCAGCAGCAAAAGCATGGTGGGGGTGGGTACTACAGAAGGTACGTCAGGTGCGTGCCAGGCAGTTTAGGTGCAAACCTGTGTATCATCTGGTTTCTACCAAATGAACAGAAATGTCAAACATTTTGCATTTTTCCTGGATTTCTGTACCATCTTTTCTGTCTTGCTCTGAGGGAGTGATTTAAGTTTGAGTGCTTGCTTTAGTTAAGAGAAAGTTCAGGAAAATTGGAAATAAATCTTTGAAGATTAGTTTACAGATGTGGAAGGCATGAGTTTTACCTATGAACCCTTGTTGAGGAAATATAGTCAGAAACAAAATCTCCTCCTAACCTAGAAAATCTTTCCACAAAGGCAGAAGAGAAAGAAACAATGTTATAATTAAATAAACATTAAACCAGAATGTGGTGAGCATCACAGGTAAACCACTACACTAACAGACTGAAAAAAAAATCTCACTCTTTTATACAGCTAAGCAGGCACAAGCTATCATATACGTTTTTAAGATAAGTGAAAACTAGTCCTGAAATAAAAACTCTAGACAGCACTACTTATCACACAAAATTCATTCTCAATTCACAGGGCAATGGGTTGATCATCTGTGTTAATGAATCGATTTTATCTAAAGGAAATGTAAAGTTCTCATGTCCTTCTAGTCAAGGGGGAGCTTTGGAAGTAGAGCAAGGTACCCACCAGTTAGATCCTTCTCACAGAGTCTTGGAGATAGGGGTGCTGTCTTCTTCCATGACTACATTTCAAAGAGATGGTTTCCATATCCCTGAGAAAGACATTCCTGGGTCTTAAAGCTGTCAAGGAGCTTATTTAACTTTTGAAAGGACTTATGTACATTTCAAAGAATTTAACAAATTTTCAAAAGTAAATATTCTAAGGCATATATTAAAATCCAAGTTTCACCAGTGAGTAGGCCAGTCTATTTGAGGAAGCTATTAATCTTGGAATTCTAGATTTGTCACCTACAAAACGGGGTTCTCACTGCTGTACCAGAGGACTATGGTGATGATGAATTGAGATGATTTATACATATGCTATGAATAGAGTCTGGTGCAAAGTGAGCAGTTACTATGGTAGTTATTATTATAGGGATAATCTCTCTTCCCCTGGTTTTGAAACCTTGCATCACCTTCAAAATGAAGCTCTGTCATTTTTCCCTTCCTTTATTAATAACAACCTAATTGCTTAATCCAGAAGAATCTTTCCTTCAGTCTTCAAATACATTTATATCTCCTCTGTCACAAAACAAATCTGGTGCAAATTACTTAAATGCTTAAGTAAAAATAATGTACAGTGCTACTCACTCTGACCTCTCTTTAACAATCAACCTTATAGAAGTATAACACGCATAATAAAATGTACTCATTTTAAGCTCAGCTTAGTCCCTGTGACAAACATGTTTGTGTAACCATCACCACAATTAGGATATACATTATCATAAAAAATTCCCTCATGCACATCTATAGTTCAGTTCCCATCTCAAACCTCTCAGAGTCATCTCCTCAGTTCTGCTTTCTGGCTCTTTATATTTGTCTGGGTTTTCAGACAAATGGAATCTCACAACTATGTACTATTTTGTGTCTGTCATATTTTTTAGTACCATAATTTTGAGATTCATCCATGCTGCTGCTGTGTGTTAGGAGTCTGCTCCTTTAGTTTACTGTGTACTGTTCCATTATGTTATTATCAGTTTGTTTTTTGATTTAATTGTTATATATTTGGGTTAGCTACAATTTGAGGTATTTTTAGTAAAGTTACTATGAATATTCTTCTCCTCTTCCTCCTTCTTCTTCTGGCAGTACTGGTGTTTGAACTTAGGGTCTTGCGCCTGCCAGGCAGGTGATTTACCACTTGAGCCACACTTCCAGCCCTTACTGCTTTAGGCATTTTTGAATAGGGAGCATTTATGTCTGGGCCAACCTGGACTGCAATCCTCCTATTTATGCTTCCCACATAGCTGGGAGGACAAGTGAGTGTCACTACACCCAGATTTTATTTGAGATGGGGTCTTGCAAACTTTTTTCCTGGACTGGCCTCCTGATCTCTGACTTCTAAATAGCTAAGATTTATAGGCATGTAATCTAGCTATCAGTATTCTTATATAGTTGCTTGTGTGGATGTATGCTTCCATTTCTCTTGGGTCTATTTTGTCATAGATTTACTGGATCGTAAGTGTTAATGTTACTGTAACATTTTATTCCCCAATAATGTATGAGAATTCTGGTTTCCTTACCAACACTTGGTATTTTCAAACTTTTTTATTTTAGGTATTCTAGTGAATGTGTAGTGAAATCACATTGAGGTTTTTGTTTGCTTTTCTCTTTCAGGGTTTCTAACTCTTGGAAATTGCTGCTTTTATTTTTGATGCAGTAACAAAACAAGATCTCTTGCCTGATTGAGAAGGGATATTTTGTTGTCTGTGTGGGGTGAGAGAGGCAATCAGGACAACTTAACTTATGTAGATTTTAAATTAAGGTTATCACCCCCACACACTCACCCTGCTCCTCAGGGTCCTGAGACTTTCAAAGGGATTGTTGCAGCCTCCAGGGCTTCCTCCCTGTGGTATCTTCCTCCACAGGTACTTAGGTCTTAGCTTTCTCTGTGTCATGTTTCACTCTTCCTCCATCTACTTCCTGTTATTGAAAATTTGTTGACCCTCTAACCTGTGGCTATTTCTCTTCATTTCTATTTGTCTTTGTGATTTCCTTTATCTAAAAAATTTCTTTCATTCAATTAGAGGGAGCAAAAAATAGCACAGATGTTGTTTTCCATTGGTCTTTAGTCAAGTCTTCCTTTTCCTTTCACCTTACTTTTTCTTCACAATTCCACGCTGAAGTTATTAATGACACAGATTACATTGTCTTTAAACTTAATTCTGTTGGTTTAAGTTCCAACCATAGCATCCTTCCGTCTCTCATACCCCCTCTGTCCTTGATTTTCATATCCTAGCTTTGCTTCCCTCAAGCTGCTTTTATTCCATCTTGTCTGACTGGCTGGTTTCCATTTCGCTGAATTCAATGATGTGAACAGGAATGGGGAGATGCCAGCATATCTTGATTTCCAGTGGTCATGTGACACAAATTCTTTCAGTGAAACTCCATGAGGATTTGGTATTGTTAGTAGCATCCTAACTCTGGAAGGATAGAGAATTAATTATTTCTCTATATGCATCAGGGCCTGGGTTCTGCCAAATTAGATGTAGAGGGAGCATCAAGATAGTTCTCTTTATATGTCCTCTGGTTTCTTTGAGTCCAAGAAGCTGTCTCCTATATGTAACTTGCTGACAGGAAGAAAATTGACCATTTCTAGCAATATATAAACCTGGAGATTTTTTAAAAAGACAAGTCCTTTTTATTTCCTTTCAGGACAGCAAAATTCTTTTTTGTTTTTTTAATTTTTATTGTTTTATTATTCATATGTGCATACAATGCTTGGGTCATTTCTCCCCCCGCCCCCACCCCCTCCCTTACCACCCACTCCACCCCTCCTTCTACCCCCACCCCCTCCATACCCGGCAGAAACTATTTTGCCCTTATCTCTAATTTTGTTGAAGAGAGAGAGTATAAGCAATAGTAGGAAGGAACAAGGGTTTTTGCTAGTTGAGATAAGGATAGCTATACAGGGAGTTGGCTCACATTGATTTCCTGTGCATGTGTGTTACCTTCTAGGTTAAATCTTTTTGATCTCACCTTTTCTCTAGTTCTTGGTCCCCTTCTCCTCTTGGCCTCAGTTGCTTTTAAGGTATCTGCTTTAGTTTCTCTGCATTGAGGGCAACAAATGCTAGCTAATTTTTTAGGTGTCTTACCTATCCTCACTCCTCCCTTGTGTGCTCGTGCTTTTATCATGTGCTCAAAGTCTAATCCCCTTGTTGTGTTTGCCCTTGATCTAATGTCCGCATATGAGGGAGAACATATGAATTTTGGTCTTTTGGGCCAGGCTAAACTCACTCAGAATGATGTTCTCCAATTCCATCCATTTACCAGTGAATGATAACATTTTGTTCTTCTGCATGGCTGCATAAAATTCCATTCTGTATAGATACCACATTTTCTTAATCCATTCGTCAGTAGTGGGGCATCTTGGCTGTTTCCATAACTTGGCTATTGTGAATAACGCTGCAATAAGCATGGGTGTGCAGGTGCCTCTGGAGTAACCTGTGTCACAGTCTTTTGGGTATATCCCCAAGAGTGGTATTGTTAGATCAAATGGTAGATCAAGGTTTAGCTTTTTAAGTAGCCTCCAAATTTTTTTCCAGAGTGGTTGTACTAGTTTACATTCCCACCAACAGTGTAAGAGGGTTCCTTTTTCCCCTCATCCTCGCCAACACCTGTTGTTGGTGGTGTTGCTAATGATGGCTATTGTAACAGGGGTGAGGTGGAATCTTAGTGTGGTTTTAATTTGCATTTCCCTTATTGCTAGAGATGGTGAGCATTTTTTCATGTGTTTCTTGGCCATTTGAATTTCTTCTTTTGAGAAAGTTCTGTTTAGTTCACTTGCCCATTTCTTTATTGGTTCATTAGTTTTGGGAGAATTTAGTTTTTTAAGTTCCCTATATATTCTGGTTATCAGTCTTTTGTCTGATGTGTAGCTGGCAAATATTTTCTCCCACTCTGTGGGTGTTCTCTTCAGTTTAGAGACCATTTCTTTTGATGAACAGAAGCTTTTTAGTTTTATGAAGTCCTATTTATCTGTGTTATCTCTTAGTTGCTGTGCTGCTTGGGTTCCATTGAGAAAGTTCTTACCTATACCTACTAACTCCAGAGTATTTCCTACTCTTTCCTGTATCAACTTTAGAGTTTGTGGTTTGATATTAAGATCCTTGATCCATTTTGAGTTAATATTGGTATAGGATGATATACATGGATCTAGTTTCAGTTTTTTGCAGACTGCTAACCAGTTTTCCCAGCAGTTTTTGTTGAAGAGGCTGCTTTTTCTCCATCGAATATTTTTAGCACCTTTGTCAAAGAGAAGTTGATTATAGTTATTTGGCTTCATATCTGTGTCCTCTATTCTGTTCCACTGGTCTTCATGTCTGTTTTTGTGCCAGTACCATGCTGTTTTTATTGTTATTGCTTTGTAATATAGTTTGAAGTCAGGTATTGTGATACCTCCAGCATTTTTCTTTTGACTGAGTATTGCCTTGGCTATTCATGGCCTCTTGTGTTTCCATATAAATTTCATGGTAGATTTTTCAATCTCTTTAATGAATGTCATTGGAATTTTGATGGGAATTGCATTAAACATGTAGATTACTTTTGGGAGTATAGGCATTGTTACTATGTTGATTCTACCAATCCATGAG
Organism: Castor canadensis; assembly: GCF_047511655.1. Classification (NCBI taxonomy): domain Eukaryota; kingdom Metazoa; phylum Chordata; class Mammalia; order Rodentia; family Castoridae; genus Castor; species Castor canadensis. The sequence goes on from NC_133394.1 coordinate 62,801,081, forward strand.
CATGGGAGACCTCTCCACTTTCTATAGTCTGTGGGGTTAAAAAGTTCCTGGAAGTCAATGAAAATGAAAACACAACCTACCAGAACCTATGGGACACAGCAAAGGCAGTCCTGAGAAGAAAGTTTATAGCCATGAGTGCATATATTAAAAAGACTGAAACATCCCAAGTCAATGACGTAATGATACATCTCAAACTCCTAGAAAAACAAGAACAAGCAAATCCCAAAACAAATAGAAGGAGAGAAATAATAAAAATAAGAGCTGAAATCAACAAAATAGAAACCAAAAAAACCATACAAAGAATTAATGAAACAAAAAGTTGGTTCTTTGAAAAAATAAACAAGATTGATAGACCCCTGGCAAACCTGACTAAAATGAGGAGAGAAAAAGCCCAAATTAGTAGAATCAGGAATGCAAAATGGGAGATAACAACAAACACCATGGAAGTCCAGGAAATCATCAGAGACTACTTCGAGAAACTATATTCAAATAAATTTGAAAATCTTAAAGAAATGGACAGATTTCTAGATACATATGATCATCCAAAACTGAACCAAGAGGAAATTAATCACCTGAATAGACCTATAACACAACATGAAATTGAAGCAGCAATCAAGAGTCTCCTCAAAAAGAAAAGTCCAGGACCTGATGGATTCTCTGCTGAATTCTATCAGACCTTTAAAGAAGTACTGATACCAACCCTCCTTAAACTGTTCCACGAAATAGAAAGGGAAGGAAAACTGCCTAACACATTCTGTGAAGCCAGTATTACACTTATCCCAAAACCAGGCAAAGACACCTCCAAAAAGGAGAACTATAGGCCAATCTCCTTAATGAACATTGACTCAAAAATCCTCAACAAAATAATGGCAAACCGAATTCAACAATACATCAAAAAGATTATTCACCACAACCAAGTAGGCTTCATCCCAGGGATGTAGGGGTGGTTCAACATACGAAAATCAATAAACGTAATAAACCACATTAACAGAAGCAAAGACAAAAACCACTTGATCATCTCAATAGATGCAGAAAAAGCCTTTGGTAAGATCCAACACCATTTCATGATAAAAGCTCTAAGAAAACTAGGAATAGAAGGAAAGTACCTCAACATTATAAAAGCTATATATGACAAACATACAGCCAGCATTATACTTAATGGAGAAAAACTGAAACCATTCCCTCTAAAATCAGGAACCAGACAAGGATGCCCACTATCTCCATTCCTATTCAACATAGTACGGAATTCCTAGCCAAAGCATTTAGGCAAGAAGAAGGAATAAAAGGAATACAAATAGGTAAAGAAACTGTCAAATATCCCTGTTTGCAGATGACATGATCCTGTACCTTAAAGACCCAAATAACTCTACTCAGAAGCTTCTAGACATCATCAATAGCTATAGCAAGGTAGCAGAATATAAAATCAACATAGGAAAATCATTAGCATTTCTATATACTAATAATGAACAAACTGAAAAAGAATATATGAAAACAATTCCATTTACAATAGCCTCAAAAAAAAATCAAATACCTAGGTGTAAACCTAACAAAAGATGTGAAAGACCTCTACAAGAAAAACTGTAAACTTCTGAGGAAAGAGATTAAGGAAGACTAAAGCAAAATTCTTAAACATTTTCAAGCTAAAAAAAAAGATACAGTCATGAAAATTTCATGACAATAGAACTAGAATTGACAAGTGTGCTTTAGGGTATAATGAAACAATTACATTCCTGGTCAACTTTTAAAACATATAGTGTATCATAGGAAAAAAACCATTAATGATGCTTGTCTTAAAATACATTTTATGAATTCTTTCCTAGTTAGAAAATTTAGATATTTACATGGGGTATAAAACAAAATACTCACAAAACACCAAAATTTGAATCTGGATTACTCTGAAAGATGTTCTTATAGTTTGATAATTATAGAGAAATTACAATTATTATTATTATTTTAGTTTTTAATTCTCAGGCCCTTTTCATTAGCATACTATTAAGGCATTAAATCCAAATGCTAGTTAATTTGTATTTATAGTAGACTTTTCTGACACATACTAAGAATTTGATGCATTTTGTATTTAACATTTGTTATCATATTTGTCAAATGTCTGATTTACACCAAGTTATTCTGTGCTTAGGAAGAACAAATTGTTCTACAGAAAATGAAATGCGCAAGAGATTGGGAATGGTTTATGAAAACTTTCACCTTTAGGCAAGCGATTTAAGTTACAGGCAGTGGTGTGTGAGGTTTATTAGAAGGTTAATGATAGTCTCTGATTTATGCTCTTTTTAAAGAGATTATCATCTTCCAAAGTTGAAAAAGCATTGTTACAGGAAAGTACAAAACTACACTATAAAATATCAATTTCAGCTTATGATTTGATTCAATTCTCTTTCCTAATTTTTATAATTAGACAGAAACCAGACATGAGCCATGGCAAAAATAATCATGGGAAGGATGCCAAGAACTTCATAAAAACTATAGGTTTTGGAACAGTATAATATTCTTTTTGCTAGTATTTTATCCAGCAACTAAATCTATAATTTAAAAAGTAAATAAAAGTGAGGATAATATATAAGTTTTCATAAATCATAAAAAATAATAAAATAACAAAGTATGATTGTTTTAATAATAGTGTACTGGTCTGCATTAAAGCTTGTAAATAGAATTTGAAGTAAGAGAAAGTACATCAATATAGTTCTGTGTATCATACATAGGAGCATGTAGCTGCATTTCAAAATGACATATTCTCTTCTACTCAATAGGAAGCTGAAGTATTAAGAAGAGTAATTTTATAATTCATCCAGCAGAATTGATTGTCTTGATCAAAATTCACTTTCTATGAGCATTTTCCCTTCAAGTTTACTTTTGACCACGTAGGGAGATTATAAAGTAATAATGATTGTTCTCATTTCATGTATAAAATTTTTGGTAGCAATGCATATAATTAAAGAAATTATGAATAATGATATTTTATGTGCATTTATTTTTTATTAGCATTCCATAAATATCTTTGTTTCTGTAAGCACAGAATATCAAGTGTAGTTGCAGAAACAGATTGTACTTTATTAGTTTTTATTTAAATTTTATTTTTTATAAACAATGGGTCTGAACTTAGTGACTAGCAATAATGATGAATAAACTTTTGTTGGAATGTAAATCCTGGTTTATATGGAGTTTGTCTAGGAATACTGCCAGACAGATTAAGTTTGAACTACTTACAATTCCTGCTAACTCAGAGAAGCAGGGATGGGGAGGTGGAGGCGTGTGCATGTGTGTGTGTGTGTATGTGAGTGTGTGTGCATGTGTGTGGATGAGTCTGTGAGCATGTGTGTGTGTGTGTGTGTGTGTGTGTGTGTGTGTGTGTGTGTGTGTGTGTAGTGTGGGGAATGAGGCAGGACACAGGAATCCTGCCCAGCCTTTCCTTTACATTACCATCTTTGCCTACTTTGTACCCCTTCTAATTATTTATCAGCTTCAATTTCAGCCTCTTATCATTTTCTTGAGCTCAATTGTCCTATCCTCGTCCCTTAAATGAATTTTCTAAAAACTCTTTTAATTGACTCTTGAGTTGCAAGATACAGGTGCCCATCAATTCACTAAGACTATTAAAATCATGTTCTTACTTTGGGCCTTCTTTAATATTTCTTTCTTTCTGTTTCTTTTACCTTCTTTCTGTAGCATTGAACAATGTTTACCCCTCCATTTAAACTCTAATATATCCCACTATATTATTTTTTCCGTATTTTTTTTCCTTAAAGACTCCTTGTCAGTCGATTTAGTAGTATTCCATATGTACTTGCCCTTTTTTCTCTGCATATCTTTTATATGGAGGTGTTTGAATAAAGTCCTTGGCCACCTTTCTATCCTTATTAATCTCTTGTCCAATTAAGTAAAAAAAATTCTGAAGGCTTATACCATTTGAAGAAATATGTTACTAAAAAGACAAAAGACATGGCCCTGCCTTTAAAGATTTGCATTCCAGCAAAGGAGACAGACAAGTTACTGCAACATCAAGTCATTACTAATTTGATTCTTTTGATTAATCTATCTGTCAATCAATCTATCTATCTATCTATATCTATATTTATGATTCCAGATTTTTAAAAAGGCAAGAATATCTTAAATACCATTTAAACCACTATAAGGAATTAGATAAAATAATTTACATGTATGTGGACAAGGATGATAAATGTCCTATTAATGTAGTGGCAAAAAAGAAAAAGAAAAACATTAGTCTATCAATCATAGAATGCTAGAATAAAGGTGATACAATTTCTCTATGGACAGTTGTGCAGCTGTTACAAGTAGCATATTGTATCTATTAATTTCAGAGGTGACCATGGTGGTTTTGTCAGTGAGAAGAGAATGAGAAAAACAATGGCCTTATTTTTATCATGCCTTTTGTCTTAGGGTTCCAGTGACACTCTCAGTCAGGAATGATCTGAATTGTATTTGCTATTAGGTTAGTGGGTATCATTTTCTTTTTCACCATATTAGATATTATTTATCTTATGAACAATGGTTTATCTACCATCAATAACTCATACTGGTATCATATTTTTTCTATTGATATTAAGGTTGCTAAACTAATTTTATAGAAAATCTGATCTCTTTAGCTGAAATTTTTCTGCATTTAAGTTTTAAGGTACACATTTTCCCCTTTGATCAAAGCAAATTCTTAACACCCATTCCTATTTCTCCAGATGATATATTATTTGAGTCTGCACAGATCCACACAATGCTAAAATCCTGGAAACAGGATTATCCTGGAGCACAAATTAAGATTTGCACTAGATGTTTACAAGACTGTCTGGTGCAAAATGCTTTTTTAGTGTTGCTACCCTACAGTGAGTTTAATAAATATTCCAAAATATAGAGGGAAAGAATTATAATTTTATCATCTATAAGATTTTCCTATTATGCAGCTGCCTTTCTTTTGACTATTTTCACTTTTTCATTTCTATATGTTACAGAATGAGAAGTTAAAATTATTTTACTTTTAGTTTTTGCTGCTTGTATCTTTAAATTAACACCATTAAATCTTTTATTAAAATTGCTAAATTAAAGTAGCAATTAAAAGAATCTGTTTTCTAAATTCATATTTGTTGTTGAAAACTTTTAGATGTGATTTCAAAATTCCAGCATTTTTCTTTGCTTTACACTTTCCTATAGTGTATTGTACCTACAACTTTAACCTATGAGCATTAAGACAGGAAAATGCCTCCAAGTCTCAGTATTCAGACTGAGACTCAATAAGGCCTCCAGCTTTCTTCATCTTTTTCCTCCCTTTACCTTTGGACTACCAACTTTTGAGCTGTCACCCAACATTACACTGGATGGGACCATAGCAAAGGCCTTAAATTCATCTAGGCAGTTATTTTTTCATGTCTCTATAAAGTATATTGGTAGCATAAGAAACCTTGAAATAGTTTGCTAAAATATTTTAGATGGTTAGCAATTTTAAATTATTATGTTTCCTTTCTCTTTTATCCCAGATAATTAAAAGTATTCTGTTAATTTTCCACATTGTTTATTTTTTCTTCAGAGAAAAAATTTAAATTTATTTTTTAAATTTATTTTTTCTTTTTTAAGGTCTAATTTCCTTAAAAAAAAACCCAAGAACTTAGACCCGTTGACCTACTATAATTTGCATGGTCTTCAGCCATTTTCTGGAAAAACAAACAAACAAACAAACCACACCCAGACTATTCTTTTTTTTGTTTAAAAGGCTTACAGTAGTACTATCATTATGGCTATTAACAGTATAGTGGCTTTTTTTCACACTATGATTGATAATTGGAGTTTTAACTATTTTATAAATAAGTATAGAGATTTTAGAAAACACTGTCACCTTTGAGTCTAATTAATTACAGACTGATACAACCATTGTTAATGCACCACTCATTTTAAAATTTAATTTAAAATCTAGAGCTTTTCTTTATTTTCCCAAATAAGTGTTCCTGTGGTCAGAAGCATAATAAGAACTAGAAAATGGACTAACTATGAAGAAAACTATAAATATCTTTTTCATCACTGTTTGTATCATTAATACTACAGAAGAATCAGGTGAGGGAGGGGCTATTTTCCTAGCATAGGCCATGCTGTTGATAGCCTTCCCATGGCTAAGTTTCTTTGGGATTGGTATGTATTCTGCTGCAGATCTCAAGGCCAATGCTAAGTACATTTGGACTGGGAGGACAATCAAGAGGCTCTGATCCCTAAGTAATCTTACTCAGGCATCAGAATTACCTAGTCTTACTCAGGTTTTCTGCAAGGAATCGATGCCCAGTTGAAATGTTAAGAGTGTGTGATTATGGATCATTCTAAGGATCAAAACAAGATCTGTTAAACATGTATGTTTGTATGATCTACTAATATGTAATAAAGCATTTTGTATGTGTTAAGTTCCCATCATGGTAGTGGGAAAAGACACATGAAGAAATACTTGTATCATGGGGTTGATGCCATGATAGAAGCATCATCTCAGCGTGATGAGTTAGCAGAAATAAGCATATACATCAACCTGAGAAAATCAAGAAAGACCTCATGGGAGAGATGGAATCTGATTTGTCTTTAAACTTGGCTACTAATTGGCCAGATGCAAAGTTAGAGGAAGGAATTTAAGGCAGAGGGAAAACACCGTGAAGGAATAGAAGCTTTAACAATTCTAACATGCATTTCATGTTTATTGTATGTCACACATTATTTTAAGTGATGTGTTAAACCACTTCATCTTCTTGACAAACATACGAAGCAGCTATTATTAGTCTAATTCTATGTGTAAGGAAACTAAAGTATAGACTGTTTAGATAAGTTCCCCAAAGCCAGACAGTCAGGAACTGATACAGCATAGAAAGGACTCATTGTCTGGCTCCAGAGTTCTATTTTCTTAATAACCACTATACTATATAGCCTTTTCTTATGGTTTATTGATGGATGTAGTGAGTAATAAAGTAACTGAAATTCTTGAATAAAAATACTAGTTTGGGGCTGAAGGGTATAGCTCAGTGGTAGAGTGCTTTTGTGGCATGCTTATGGTCCTGGGTTCATTACCTAGCACTGCAAAAAAAAAAAAAGAAAAGAGAAAATCTTAGTTTGGGGGAAGGCAGAAGACTGACAGGTGTCAGATACTAGTTTATATGTTTTGCTAAGATAGTTATGCTAGGAGACTCAGAAAGACAAACATCACGTTATTCCTCATATGCAGAATCTAGATTAAAAAAAAGACATGATTTTTTTTTCTTTTGGCAGTACTGAGGTTTGAACTCAGGGCCTCATGCTTGCTAGTCTGGTATGCTACCACTTGAGCCACTCTGCCAGCCCATATACTGTAAGAACTTCTGTAAATGTCACAATGTACCCTAGCATAACAATAACAAATATATGATATAAGACAAAACATGAAAAAAAGACATGAAAGTAGAAGAACTAGTTGAAAAGAGGGAGGGACCACAGTGAGGAGAAGGAGGAAAAGAGACAGAATGGGTAAGTGAGTATGATCAAAGTATATGATATACATGCATGAAAATATCATAAGAAAATGAAACCTATTTTTTTTAAGTTAGACTAGACCTTCTTAAATGTCTGTGGTGAGAATCCAGTTTTTAATTACATGAATTATTTAAACATATCATATATATATGTTTATTAAATATAAGACTGAGCTGGGCCTGGACTCTTATTCTTTAACATTTTTTAATTGGAATTCTTCTATTTCTCTAGTGCTATTGTTAACACTTAAGATATATTAGTGAATGAAACAAATACAAAATGCCACAATTCCAGTAAAGGTATAAAATAAAAATAAATGTAATAAGCAAGTTAAGACTTAATATGAGCTAGCAAATTAATGGAAAAAATCAAGATTTGAGGTACTAGAATTATACTTTTAAACAGAGTTTTCATAATATATAGTTTTGAGCAGTTTACACATACACATTTTAGGTCATTCCTCTACTCAAAGACTACCTGCTAGTCATATAAATCTGTATTCAAAGTACTATTTCACTTTTTAAAAAGACCAAGAGGTTTAGGGGGAATTCCATTTTTTTTTCTTTCAGCCAATGCTACTTCTGCCTATCTTAAGCCTTCTCACTGCCAACATTGGGGAATGAAAAAATGGTCCAATATCCTGCTTTACGGTTGAATTTATGAGAAAAGGTCTGGTAGTCCGTGGGAGTTCTTCTCCACTGGTGAGTGAGCTCTGAAAATAACTATTGCTTAACTGGGAAAAAAAGTGCAATTTTAAAAGATTATGTGAACGTTAGGTTGCAGTCTTGCTAATTAGATCCTTTCTCCTTGGCTTAGTCTTGTGACTTGACTTCAATTCAGTGCCCTGAAGGATGGATTTACTCAATTCATATTCTGCACCCACCTGCAGCAAAGAACCAAATTGTTGAGAAGTATCTAACACCATTTGTTCTCATAGTCCTTTGTTATTTGTTGTCAAGAGAAAATGAGTAATTTGTGGATTTAATGTTGCATTCAGACTTAGAAAGACTTTCTTTCCTATGTACCATAACATTGTCAGCTGTATTTAATGAATTCACATGACCTTGGAGAGTATCTTTTTTCCCTTTTGGCATCCATCAAAAATAGAACAACTGTAAGAAAATACTGCCTCCATAAGGGGCAGTTTGAACATAACCAGACAGATGTTTCAGAAGCATGGTTTTCTTAGTAAAATCTGGTCTGTGATGCACAGAATTAGCATAGAGCTTGAAAAATGTCCAAAGCACAAGTTTGTCATTGAGTTGAAATACATGTGTGCCCCTGCTTGTGAATGGAGTTTTAACAGCTTGGGTAATCTTTTACCCGGATACATGTCTATGGTCTATTAAAGTAATGAAAATGTGTCAGGGACAAAAAGATTTTGATTTGTGAGACAAAATGTTCAAATTATAACAGTTTTAATAGTTTGTAGGAGTCACCACTACATTTTTTTGTGTGACTGTACTGGGATTTGAATTCAGGTTCATGTTTGCAGGGCAGGAAGTCTACTACTTGAGTCACATCTCCAGCTCTTTTTGCTTTGGTTATTTTTGGAGAAAGGGTCTTACTTTCTGCCTAGGCTGGCCTGTATCACAATCTTCCTATTTTATACTTCCTTCTGTAGCTGGGATGACAGGAATGTGCCCTCATGTCTAGTTTCCCCCACTGAGCTGGAACTGCTTCAGCCTGTCTCATAGTTGAGATGACAAGCATGCACCATTGCACCCAGCTACTGGTTGAGATGGGGTTTTGCAAGCTTCCTGCCTGGGATGGACTTGAACCACATTCTTCCTGACCATGTCACTAGGATTGTAGGTATGAGCCACTGACGCCTCGCACAACTACATTTTTATATGTAATTTAAAATTTATAGAGATCTTGTGTACAAGAACATGCATGCAAATTTTATTTAAATCTGTTTTCCTTTCACTTTGTGAATATATGTGTATGTCTTGCCCTTGAGGATAAGTTTTTCTAACTATTTTAGTAAAATTTACCAATACATCTCTAAACACACGTGTGTATGCACACATATGCATACACCACTCATGTACATCAAGAAAACACCGAAAACATTTAGAGTTTTAAACAAATGAAATCTTTTGTTAATATGCCTCATTATTGTGAATGTGACAACAAAGTGATGTGTATGTATTACTATGCATGAAAACACTTTTCAAATGTTGGCATTATTTTCAAACTTAAAAATAAACTAATGCAGTTTATGAAAATGTGCATCACAATCTCTTGAGCAGGCATTACATTTTTATGAATGTTGCCACTGCGTTAAGTCAGTCAACTAAGTTAATAAAAACCAGGAGAGTTATTGCTTGATACTTTTTCTAAAGTGGATGGAAAGGATCACAGAAGCCTACTGATTTTCTCCTGTGGAATGATCTTTGATAAGTACTCAGGTCAAAATAGATTTTTCCAGTCATCAAAGAATTTACAAATAAAATGGTATTTAAATATACATGAGACAAAATACCTCCCTCCACCCGTTCTGTTTCCTTTTCTTTTGAGTGTTTATAAATATGTAGGAAAAACCTTAAGTAACTAAATTTCTTTGTTTTTCATTTGTATTTTTTGCAGGTTGCAGTTTAATCAAATTATTGTAGTGATTATACCATGCATTCAATAACTTTAAAAGCAGGGTTTTAGAAATTATTCTAATTCAGCATATATTTGATCTTGAAAAAATAAAGATCTCTGTAAAAGATATCATATTTAAAGATTTTTATCCCATTAACTACTTCCTACCTATTATATCTCTAGAAATACTATAAATTTCATGGTGTACTATGATTATTTCACAACTATATAAGTTAAAATTATTTAACATGTATAAATAATTTAAAAATGATAATTTTGTGAATTGGTTTTATAGTGATGATGAATATAATGCATATTCATGGAGAATGAAAATAAAACAAAATCTCATAAAATGTAAGGAACCATTAATTAAATAAAATGATGACTTTTACTTGTGTATAATGACTATTGTTTTCTGTTATATATCCTTCCAGATTATAAATTTGTCTCTGTGTATATATATGATATTGATATATTTCTATTACTTAATGATGTATATTCAGTGATATTTATTATATATATACACACACAAATATATGCTTCTATATATTATAAAAGGATTACATATTATGAAGACAATTTTATAATCTTTCTGTTCTTTGCTTATGGGAATTAGGAATAAGAAATTTGAATCATTATGGGTAGGTAGAGAAGGTTAGCATGCCAGTTGTTTAAGTATTAATTTTGATTTTTATCTTTTCAAAGAACTTATTTCTAATAAATACAGCAAGACAAATACTAAAGTGAAGGTACATTAGGATAACTAAGTCAGTACTTCCCGTTTTACCCATTCTGTGAATCACATTTAATCTCCTATTAAGACTTTTTAATTTCTCTCTTTTCCTCAGACTTTTAGAGTATATATTCAAGTCCCCCTCCCGCTCCCCTCCCCCCTCACTTCCAGGCAGAACCTGTTCTGCCCTTATCTCTAATTTTGTTGAAGAGAAGACATAAACAATAATAAGGCAGACACAGTGTTTTTGCTAGTTGAGTTAAGGATAGCTATACAGAGAGGTTCCTAGCATCGCTTTCATATACAAATGTGTTACAACACAAATTGATTCATCTCTAACTGATCTTTACACTGTTTCCTGATCCCCTTCTCATGTTGACCTCTGTCACTTTAAGGTTTCTGTATTAGTTCCTCTGGAGTGGGGGCATCAAATGCTTTCATGTTTTATGTTTTCTACCTATTCCTATATCTCCTGCATGTGCTCTCCCCTTGTCATGTGATCCAAGTTCAACAAAATTGCTGTATTTGCCCTAGATCTAAATTCCGCATACAAGGGAGAACATACTATATTAGGTCTTCTGAGTCTGGCTAACCTTGCTCAGAATGTTGAGTTCCACCCATTTATGTGCAAATGATAAAATTTTGCTCTCCGTCGTGACTGAGTAAAATTCCATTGTGTATAAATACTACATTTTCTTGATCCATTCATCAGTAGTGTGACATCTTGGTTGTTTCCATAACTTGGCTATTGTGAATAGTGCTGCAATAAACATGGGTGTGCAGATGTCTTTAAAGTAACCTGTGTTGCACTCCTTTGTGTATATTCTCAGGAGTAGGATTGCTGGATCATATAGCAGACTTATGTTTAGATTTTTAAGAAGCCTCTAAATTTTTTCCAGAGTGGTTGCACCAGCTTGCTTTCCTACCAGCAGTATACAAGGGTTCCTTTTTTCCCCACTTCCTTACCAACACCTGTTGGTGGTGCTGTTTTTGATGATGGCTTTTCTAATAGGGGTGAAATGGAATTTTAGTGTGGTTTTGATTTGCATTTCCTTTATGGCTAGCGATGGTAAGCATTTTTTCATGTGCTTTTTTGCTATTTGAATTTCTTCTTTTGAGAAGGTTATATTAAGTTCAGTTGCCCATTTTTTAATTGGTTCATTGAGTTTAGGAGAGTTTACTTTCTAAGTTCCCTGTATATTCTGTTTATCAGTCCCTTGTCTAATGTATAGATGGCAAATATTTTCTCCCACTCTGTGGGTGGTCTCTTCAGTTTAGAGGCCATTTCTTTTGTTGTGCAGAAACTTTTTAATTTTATGAAGTCCCATTTGTCCATCCCTTCTCTTAGTTGCTGCTGCTGGGGTTCTTTTGAGGAAATCCTTGCCTATACCTATTAGTTTCAGAGTGTTTCCTGTTTCTTCCTGCACTAACTTCAGAGTTTCAGGTCTGATATTAAGGTCTTTAATCCATTTTGAGTTGATACTAGTACAGGGTGAAAGACATGGATCTAGTTTCAGTTTCTTGCACATAGATAACCACTTTCCCAGCAACATTTGTTGAAGAGGCTTTTTTTTCTCCATAGCATATTTTTGTTCCCATTGTCAAAAATGAAGTGGGTATAGTTGTGTGGATTCATATCCGGGTCCTCTATTCTGTTCCACTGGTTTTCATGTCTGTTTTTGTGCCAGTACCATGCTGTGTTTATTGCCATTGCTTTGTAATATAGTTTGAAGTCAGGTATTGTGATACCTCCAGCATTGCTCTTTTTGCTGAATGTTGCCTTGGCTTTTTGCAGTCTCTTGTATTTCCAAATGAACTTTAGGGTAGATTTTTCATTCTCTATGATGAAAGTCACTGGGATTTTGATGGGAATTGCATTAAATATGTAGATTGCTTTTGGTAAGTATAGCCATTTTTACTATGTTGATTGTACCAATCCATGAGCACAGGAGATCTTTCCATCTTCTGTAGTCTTCCTCGATCTCTTTCTTCAGGGTTTTGTAGTTCTCCTTGAGAGGTCATTCACATGCTTTGTTAAGTTTATTCCTAGGTATTTGATTCTTTTTGAGGCTATTGTAAATGGAATTGTTTCCATATATTCCTTCTCAGTTTGTTCTTCTTGCAGGGTGTTCTTGTGGGCTTCCTTGGGTTATGTGGTATAGTTTCTTTGTTTTGTTGGAGTCTGGATCTGGGTATCTGTTTTCTTCAATTCCCTCTGAATCCTGTACTTATTTATGTTTGGTGGGAGAATGTTTTCCACCCCTTTTTCTTCTTCCCATATTTCCACTAGGTGCCATTTCTGTCCCTGGACTATGTGTAATTTAGTATTAGCTGAGTTACAATAGTAATAGTAACAAAACCAAAAAAGAAGGAGAAAAAAGAGAAAGAAAAAGAAAGAGAAAAGAAAGAAAAAAATGGAGAACCAAAGAAAACAGCAGGGAGAGATGGTGGACAATCAAACAGCAAACCAGACAGACTCTTAAAGAAAGGCAAAAAAAAAATCACTGGTTCTGTAACAGTGGAATTACAGTGTTAGTTGCTCTGTTGTTGCTCCTTTAGCATACAGTCCTGTCTGTCTTTGTCTCCTAGGCAGGTTTGGAGCCCTCCTGTGATGAGCAGAGGTCAGGCGGGGGCCAGGCAGGATTGAGGGGTGGAGGCCTGGTGGAGTGGTGATCTGGCAGGCCTGCCACCATGGGGGCCTGGTGGAGAGGGTGCAAGCTTGCAGAATGGGTGTCTGGGGAGCCTGTGGGGCAGAGACCCAGCAGAGCAGAGATCTGGTGGGCCCACATGGAGCTGGGGCATAGTGGGCATGAGGGGTGGGGGCCCAGCTGAGCGGAGCAGTGGCTGGTGGACCTATGGAGCAGGGGCTTGGCCAGCCAGCTGTTCTTTTAGTAAATCATGGCATGGAGAAGACTTCCACAAGCTAGGGGTTCAGAGCGCTGAAGTTTCAGCTCTCCTTGGTGCTTTACCTCTGCCAAGGGTGTCTCCAGCATCTCAGCAAGGTCCCTGATTTACAGAGCTCACACAGTCTGTGTCTGTGTCCCAGTCATCATCTTGGATCCTCCTTAAGTATCTTTATTTTAACTTAGTTTTAATGACTATTTTAATATGATAGGCATCAACAATAATAAACAATGCAGAATCTTTTGCCATGCAAATCAGAAGAAATTCTTATTTTTAATTATGCAACTATTATTTTAGATCATAATGTACTCATACTGAAAATTTAAATGGTGAAAACTATAAATCTAAAAACTTTTATTAATGTCTTTATTTGTACTCAAATCTTTAAATGATTTCCTTTGAATATTTATTTTAAATAGACTTTTTTGTTCTGTTAGGTAAAAACTGTTAGCATTGTTATGTCCAAAGTAAATTTGAGCAGGAGATAAAAGGATTCTTTTGTACCGCCCAGCCCCAAATATGCACAGCTTCCCCCCACTAAAAAACTGTTACACAAGAGTGGTTCATTTGTTACAGTTGAACTTCCGTTGACACATTCATATCACCAAAAGTACATAATTTACAGCAGGCTTCAGTATTGGTGTATATTCTATAGGTTTGGAAAAATATGAAATGTCATGCAAACACCACTAAATTATCACACTGAGTACTTTCATTGCTCTAAAATTCCTTTGTGCTTTACGATTTCTTCTTCTTCTCTCTTTAATTTGTGTCAACCACTGGTGCTTAATTTTACCTATAGTTTTGCTTTTTTTCAAAATGTCATAGAGTTGAAATTCAGCATTTAGCTTCCTCAGATGAACTCCTTTTACTTAGTAATGTGTATTAAAGATTCTCCATGTCTTTATAGTTCATTTCTTTTTAGTAGTGAATAATACTACATTTTCTGGATGAACTGTGGTGTGTGTATCCATTTATCTACTGAGGGACATTTTGATTTCTTCCATGTTTTGGCAATTATGTATTAATCTGAAATGAGTATTTGTGCACAATGTTATGTAAAAATACATTCATGATTCACTTGAGGAAATACAAAGGTGCACAATTGCTGTAACATGCTAGTGCCCAATTTTTCAACAGGTTGTTTGTTTTCTTATTGTGGTATTATGAGTTCTTTGTACATTTTGTTGGATATAGTCTCTCAGTCTGTTGCTTGACTTCTCCTATTACCTGTTTTGTCTTGTGTATTTTGGTCGATTGCAAATTTTAAGGAATCGATCCATTTCACCTAGGTTATCAAGGTTGGAAATTCAAATATTCTTGATTATCCTTTTAAGGTTACGAGAACTGTAGTGATGTACCTGCTTTCCCTTCTGATTTTAGTGATTTGTGTTCTCTTTTTTTCATAATTAACCCAGTAAAATGTTTAGCAATATTATTGAACTTTTCCAAAACTAGCTTTTGATTTTGTTGCTTTTCTCCATTGATTTCCTGTTTTCTGTGTCATTGATTTCTGATTTAATTTTTATTATTTCTTTTCTTCTGTTTCCTCTTGATTTAATTTGCTCTTCCTTTTCTATTTTCCTAAGGTAGAAGCTTAGATGATTGATTTTAGGTCTTTCTTCTTGTACTATCTGCATTCAATGCTATAACTTTCATTTTAACTTCTACTTTTGGTGCATCCTACAAATTTTGATATGTTGTGGTTATTCTATTCTTGAGGTTTTTTTTTCTTTAACCTGTATGTTATATAGAACTATGTTCTTTTCCAAGTATTGGGGGATTTTCTAATTATGGGTTTCATTAATTATTTCTACTTTAACTGCATTGTGGTCTGACAGCAGACAATGAATGGCATCTGTTACTTTAAGTTTGTTAAGGTTTATGCCCCACAATGTGTTCTGTCTTTGTGAATGTCTATGTGAGTTTCAGAAGAACACAAATTCTGCTGTTGTTGGATGAAGTACTGTATAGATATCCATTATATATAGTTGATTATAGTGGTGTTTATTGAGTTCAATGATGTACTTCCTGCTTTTTTTTTTCCTGTCAGCTGGATCTATTTCTGATAGAGTATTAAAATAGATTAATTTATTTGTCCTTGCGGTTTTGCCAGTTTTTGTTTTGTACATTTTTCCATTATATAGTTAGGTATATAATTATTGCAGGTTTTTATGTGTTCTTGGAGAACTGGATACTTTATTATCATCTAATGCCCCTCTTAACCCTGATAACTTTCCTTGATTTTCTGTAGCTTGAAAATGATATGGCTGTCTGGTAATTTTCCTTACTGAAATCTTCTATATCTTAAATTAATGTTACTACAAGGTGATTATTTTATAAATTAGTTTTAGCATGGCATATTTTCCCCTACCAATTTATTTTAAATCTTTTAATGTCTTTATATTTAAAGTGAATTTTTTATAAGCAACATATAGTTGGATCTTATTTTTGATCCACTTTTGGAATCTGTCTTCTCATTGATGCAGTTAGACTTTTGAATTAAGATAAAAAGAAGTGAAGGAGGGGATGAATTCAACTATGATATATTATAAGAAATTTTATAAATGTCATGAGGTACCCCAGTCCAACAATAATATAATAAAAAGAAAAAAGCCATTTTACATATAGTTGGATTAATATCTATCATGTATGTTACTATTTTCAATTTTTGTCCTCGTTCTTTGTTTCTGTTGTAGTCCAGATACTTTCTGCTTTTATACTGTCAACTGAGCAGCTTATATGATTTCATTTATCTCTTCTTTTAGGATATCAATTATATTTCTGTTTTTACCTTCTTTGGCAATTGTCCTATAGGATATAATATACATTTACAACTAACCCAACTTTACATTTAAATAACACTATTCTGCTTTTTTACAGGCAGTGAAAGTAACTTTTAACAACAAATAACACTAATTCCTCCCCCCATTCCTGTCTCACTGCTGTCATTCATTATATATAAACACATTTTAAATAAAATATATGTTAGAAAAATTAAGAATAAGATTAAGTTTTAATTTTATTTTCATGTACTTCTCTTATGCACTTTATGTATATCTAAGTTTCCAACCTATGTAATTTTCCTTCTCACTAAAGTACTTCTTTCAACGTGTCTTTCAAAGAAAGTCTACTAGGAAGAAATTCCCTCAAATTTTGTTCATTTAGGAATTTTTTAATTCTCCTTTTGTCAGGGTGCAGAATTTTAATTTGGTAATTTTGTTTCTGTCTTCACACTTTAAGTATTTTACTATACCTTTTACTTGCTTGCATGGTTTCTGAGAAGTAGAATGTAACTCTTATCTTTGTTCCTGTTTAGATAGGGTAACCTCTGTATTTCATTGATGATTTTTTAAATTTATTTTTGATTTTCTGTAGCTTGAAAATGATATGCCCATATGTAGATTATCCAGCATCTATCCTGCATAGTATTCTTTGAGCTTCTGGAGTTTGTGATTTGTAGTCTAACATTAATTTGGGAGAAATTTTCGTCATTATTGTTATAAATTGTATTTCTTTTTCTTGCATTATTTCTCTTTGTCTTGTATTTACATTACACACAAGTTTTACCTTACGTATGACTTGTGTATGGAGATGTTCCATATTCTTGTTCTTCAGTTTTGGTGTTTTCCATTGAGTTAATTTTAAGGTCAGAGATTCTTTCCTCAGCTGTGTCTAGTATACTACTATAATTGTTGAAGGCATTCTTTACTTCTCTTAAAGTATATTTGATCTCTAAGATTTATTTTCAGTTCTTTCTCAGAATCATCTCTTTGTTAACATTGACCATCTGGCTTTGACTTAAGTGTATCCATTAGAGCTTTCTGAATGTGTGTGTGTATGTGTGTGTGTGTGTGTGTGTGTGTGTGTGTGTGTGTGTATGTAATTTGTTTTTGCAGTTCTGGGGCTTGAACTCAGGGTCTTGCACTTGCTAGACAACCGCTGTACTACTTAAACAATGCCTCAATGCCTCGTGCTCTTTTTTGCTTTAGATTTTTTCAGATAGAATCTAGTGCTTCTCTCCAAGGCTGGCTTCAGACTATAATCTTTCTACCCATGCCTTTCTAATACCTGGGATTATCAGTGTTAACACCATTGTTTATTTGTTGAGACAGTCATCTCTATAATTTTTTGCTAGGCTGATCTTGTGCCATGATCCCTGATCTCTGCATCTTTTTCTTCTTCTTCTTCTTTTTTTTAACAGACAAGCATATTTATTAGTGCATTTAAAAAATAGAATTCTGTTTTAAAATTGCAAGAGTCCCAATTGGTGTTCTTCCTTGTAAAGTTTTAAATTTCTTTTTTTTTATTCATTTCTTCACATGTACATACATTGTTTGGGTCATTTCTCCACCCTGCCACCCTCCCCAACCCTCTCTCCCCTCTTCCCCCCTCAGTTACAGGCAGATCTGTTCTGCCCTTATCTCTAATTTTGTTGAAGAAAAGACACAAGCATAATAAGGAAGACAAAGCATTTTTGCTAGTTGAGTTAAGGACAGCTATACAGGGAGATTCCTAACATTGCTTTCGTGTACCCATGTGTTACAACCCAAGTTGATTCATCTTTGACTGATCTTTACACTGGTTCCTAATCCCATTCTCATGTTAACCTCTGTCGCTTTAAGGTTTCTGTATTAGTTCCTTGGGAGTGGGAGTGGGGACATCAAACGCTTTCATGTTTTGGGTTTTCTACCTATTCCAATATCTCTTATATGTGCTCTCCCCTTGTCATGTCATCCAAGTTAAACCACATTGTTGTATTTTCCCTAAATCTAAAGTCTGCATATGAGGGAGAACATATGATTTTTGGTCTTCTGAGCCTGGCTGACCTCACTCAGAATGATGTTCTCCAGTTCCATCCATTTACCTGCAAATGGTAAGATTTCATTCTTCTTCAAAGCTGAGTAAAATTCGATTGTGTACAAGTACCATATTTTCTTGATCCATTCATCAATAGTGGGGCCAAGTTATTATGAATAGTGCTGCAATAAACATGGGTGTGCAGGTGCCTCTGGAGTAATCTGTGTTGCATTCTTTTGGGTATATCCCCAGGAGTTGGATTGCTGGATCATATGGCAGGTTTATGTTTAGATTTTTAAGAAGTGTCCCAATTTTTTTCCAGCGTGGTTGCACCAGCTTGCATTCCCACCAGCAGTGGACTAAGGTTCCTTTTTCCCCACATCCTCGTCAACACATGTTGTTGTTGGTGTTTTTGATAATGGCTATTTTAACAGGGGTGAGGTGGAATCTTCATGTGGTTTTGATTTGCATTTCCTTTATGGCCAGAGATGGTGAGCATTTTTTCATGTGCTTTTTGGCCATTTGAATTTCTTCTTTTCAGAAAGTTCTGTTTAGTTCAGTTGCCCATTTCTTAACTGGTTCATTGATTTTAGGAGAGTTTAGTTTCTTAAGTTCCCTATATATTCTGGTTGTTAGTCTTTTGTCTGATGTATAGCTGGCAAATATTTTCTCCCACTCTGTGGGTGGTCTCTTCAGTTTAGAGATCAATTCTTTTGTTGTGCAGAAGCTTTTTAATTTTATGAAGTCCCATTTATTCATCCTTTCTCTTAGTTGCTGGGCTGCTTGAGTTCTATTGAGGAAGTCTTTGCCTAACCTATTAGTTCCAGTGTTTCCTGCTCTTTCTGGTACTAACTTCAGAGTTTCAGGTCTGATATATATAAAATGGATATTCTTGATCCAATTTGAGTTGATACTAGTACAGAGTGATAGACATGGATCTAGTTTCAGTTTCTTGCACATGGATAACCACTTTCCCGGCAACATTTGTTGAAGAGGCTGTCTTTTCTCCATCATATATTTTTGACACCTTTGTCAAAAATGAGGTGGGTATAGTTGAGTGGATTCATATCCGGGTCCTCTATTCTGTTCCACTGGTCGTCATGTCTGTTTTTGTGCCAGTACCATGCTGTGTTTATTGCTATTGCTTTGTAATATAGCTTGAAGTCAGGTATTGTGATACCTCCAGCATTGCTTTTTTTGCTGAGTATTGCCTTGGCTATTTGTGGTCTCTTATATTTTTAAATGAAATTTAGGGTAGATTTTTCAATCTCTTTGATGAAAGTCATTGGGATTTTGATGGGAATTGCATTAAACATGTAGATTGCTTTTGGCACTGTAGCCATTTTTACTATGTTGAGTCTACTGATCCATGAGAACAGGAGATCTTCAAATCTTCTGTAGTTGTGCTTGATCTCTTTCTTCAGGAGTTTGTGATTCTCCTTGTAGCAGTCATTCACATCCTTTGTTGAATTTACTCCTAGGTACTTGATTTTGTTTTTTTTTTTTTTTGAGTCTATTTTTAATGGAATTGTTTCCATATATTCCTTCGCAGTTTATTCATTGTTGGTGTATAGAAAAGCTAATGATTTTTGTAGGTTGATTTTGTATCCTGCCACCTTACTGTAGCTGTTTATGGTGTCTAAGAGTTTTTGGGTAGAGTTTTATGGGTCTTTAAGGTATAGGATCATATCATCTGCAAATAAGGACATTTTCACACTTTCTTTACCTATTTGTATTCTTTTTATTTCTTCTTCTTGCCTAATTGCTCTGGCTAGAAATTCTAGTACTATGTTGAATAGGACTGTGGATAGTGGGCACCCTTGTGTTGTTCCTGATTTTAGAGGGAATGGTTTCAGTTTTTCACTGCTAAGTATGATGTTGGTTGTAGGTTTGTCATAAATAGCCTTTACAATGTTGAGGTACATTTTCTCTATTCCTAGTTTTCTTAGAGCTTTTATCACGAAGTGGTGTTGGATCTTGTCAAAGGCTTTTTTCTGTGTGCTGAATTCCTTGGAGAATCTTTTGTAGTAGTGGCTTGCTGGTCACATATTGTTTTAGTTCTGCTTATCATGGAAGACTTTTATTGTTCCATCTATTTGGAACGATAGTTTTTCTGGGTAGAGTATCCTAGGATTGAAGTTATTTTCATTCAGTGCTTGGAAGACATCACTCCATGCTCTTCTTACTTTTAATGTTTCTATTGAGAAGTCTGCTATGATTTTGATGGGTTTACCTTTGCATGTTATTTGTTTTTTTCTCTCTTACAGCCTTCAGTATTCTTTCTCTAGTCTCTGTAATTGTTGCTTTAATGACAATATGTTATGGAGTAGTTCTACTTTGGTCCAGTCAGTTCAGTGTTCTGGAGGCTTCCTGTACCTGAATGGGCATAGTTTTCTCTAGATTTGGGAAATTTTCTCTTATTATTTTGTTGAATATATTACGCATTCCTTTTGCTTGCACCTCTTCTCCTTCTTCAATGCCCATCAATCTCAGGTTTGGTCTTTTGATGGAGTCAGTGAGTTCTTGCATTTTATTTTCACAGGTCTTGAGTTGTTTAACTAATAGTTCTTTAGTTTTTCCTTTAGTTGCCATTTCATCTCCAAGTTCTGAGATTCTGTCTTCTGTTTGTTCTATTCCGCTGGAATGGCCTTCCATTGTGTTTTGTATTTCTGTTTTGTTCTTTTTCTGAGGTTTTCCATATTGTGGGTTACTTCCTCTTTAATATTGTCAATGTTTGCCCTTAATTTGTTTATATCTCTGTTTATGGTGATCTCTGTTTCAGTTTGGTATTTATTTAGGGTTCCTATGGTTTCATTTATTTGTTTCTGTGTTTTCTCACCTTCTTTTATTTTGTTGTCTTGGAATTTCTTGAGTGCCTCCTGTATGTTTTGGTTGACCATGTCTAGTAACATCTCTACAAAATTCTCATTAATTACTTGTATGATTTCTTCTTTCAGAGTGTTCTTGTGGGCTTTGTTGGGTTCCTTGGTATAATTTATCTTTGTTTTTTTGGAGTCTGGATCTGGGTATCTGTTTTCTTCATTTTGCTCTAAATCCTGTACTACTTTATTTTTTTGGGAAAGAATGGTTTCCATGGCTTTTTCTTCTTCCCATATTCCTCTAGGTACCATTTCTATCCCTGTACTGTATCTATTTTAGCTGGATTATAGTATTAATACTAACAACACAAGAGAGAAGGATAAAAAAGAGAAAGAGACAGAAAGTAAAGGAAGGGAGAGAGAGTAAAGAGTTAAAAAAATGAGAGAGATGGTGGATGGTGGGTGATCAAACAGCAAACCAGGCAGCAAAATCCTTAAAGAAGGGGAAAAAAAAAAGAAATAAAATCACCAGTTCTGGAACAGTAGAATTGCAGTCTTAGTTGTTTTGATGTCACTCCTTTAGGATCCGGACTTGTCTGTGTGTATCTCTTAGGCAGGTTTGGAACCCTACTCTGGCAGATGGCAGGTGGGTGGTTTCCCACGGGCTTACAGGCAGAAGCCTTTTATTGAGGTGAACTACCAGGTCTTTGGAGCATGGGCTTGGTGTGCCTGAAGGGTGTGGGCCTGGCAGAGTGGAGATTGTGTGTGTCTGTGGATTGCCAGCTTGGTAGGCCTGAGGGGTGCAGCAGGGCAGAGATTGTGAATGTCTATGGATTGCCAGCTTGGCAGGCCTGAGGGTTGCAGGCCAGCAGAGTGGTGATCATTCAGGCCTCTTCAGGCCTGAGGGCACAGTCGGGTGGAGAATATGCGTGTGTGGATCACCAGCTTGGCAGCCCTTGGGGGCAGGGCCTGGTGGAGCAGAGATCATGCAGACCTGTGCAGGCCTGAGGGGCAAGGCCCAGCAGAGATCGTGAATGTCTGCAGCTCGCCGGCTTGGCAGACCTTAGAGGCTTGGTCTGGTGGAGATCATGCAGGTCTGAGGGGTAGGAGTTTGGGGGAGTGTGGCCCTGGTGGGGTTGAGGAGCAGGCCCAAGTATTGGAGATCCTGCAGCCTTCAGAGCAACAGCTCTACAGGCCAATGTGGCAGGGCTTAGCATGTAGTGCCTGCTATTCTTTTAGCATATCATAGCATGGAGAATCCTTCCATGAGCTAGGGTTTCATAGTGCTGATGTTTCAGCTCTCCCTGGTGCTTTACCTCAGCTAAGCATGTCTCCAGCCTCTCATTCATGGAGCTCAGGAAGTCTGTGGCTGTATCCCAGTCACCATCTTGGCTCTCTCAGGATCTCTGCCTCCTGAGTAGCTAGGATTACAAGAATGAGCTAGTGGTCCCCAGAATCTTAATAATAGTTGTTTTAAATTTTTGGTTGTTAATGCCAACATTCCAATGTATCTGAATCTTATTCTGATTCCTGTTTTGTCTTTTTAAATTGGGGATTTTGTTGCTTAAAATGTTTTATATTTTTTTCTGGATAACTGGACATGAAGTCCAGCACTGGTTTCCATGGATGTTTCTGCTCTTGGGTTTTGACTCTGGAAAATTATAATCTTCTTTATTCCCCTGTCTGGATCTGCAATATTGAGGGCAGTGGCTTGCTTGTGATCAAAGACAAGCTTGTCTCCTCTTTGAAGGTTCCAAGAAGATGTTGATGCTTTTTGTTTATTTAGTTGTTAACTTGTTTTCAGGATAGCGTGATAACTTCCAAGATCCTAATAATAAGTCCAAAATTTTATTTCAAATATTTCATACAAAATAACATTCTATATTTTATAAAAGTACTAATTTCTTGTAGGCAACTTCATTCATTTCCAAAATTAGGTTTAAATTAAGTATTTATCAATATAGGTTGTTTTAAATTGTTTTACCTTATATACTCATGTCTATAATACCAGCACTAGGGAGGCTGATGTAGGAAGATCATTGGTTCCAGTCAGCCTGGGCTATATAGCAATACCCTAAGTCAAAAAAAAAAAATGCAACGAACAAAATCCAAACTAAATAAAACTCAAACCCAGAATCTTTAGCTATATTTTTGAAATTTTGAAATAAAAGTTTTCTTCTAAATTTTATTTTGCAAACAATATATTCTGTAAATACAACCTTTCAATGGAGTAACAAGACTTATCTTTCTTGACACATGGCAAAAAGAAAAACATTTTCTAACTAGAAAAGTTTCATTTTATTGATCCAAATGTATAACAAATTCTATTTTAATAGCTCACACTTACTGTATTTCCTGTAGACTTCTTCTAGGCAGTGGTCAGTTTCCACATTGATTAAATTCTTTTTATTTGGCATGTTTATTTTGCTTTTCTTGAAAACCCAGCACTAACAAAAAGTAACATATGTAAAATAAATCAACCTTAGAATTTTATTAGAATTTGAATACTTTTGGTCCTTAATTGGACAAAATAGATCATTTTATGAAGTCATTGTATTACAGTATTTTTGCATGTTATTATTTTGTGAATTTTGTTCTTCGGGTAGGGAAGATGTAAGCTGCTCTGAAACGAAGTGAACTGGTCATTTGTTTAAAACATAAAAAGTGTAAGATAAAAGAACCATTGAATCTTCTTAAATTTTCTGTGGTTAAAAGACTTTTTATTAATGCCCAAAAGACCATTGATTATTTTAAGATGCCTTTGACTAGAGTTTAAATGAATTCAACAAGTATTTTCTGAATAAGGTAAAGACAGCATGAAGAATTTTTTTAAATGAGAAGAAATTTTTGAATAATGTTTAATCATATACCTTTGCAAGCTTCACTGCCAGAAAGGCATTTGAAATATTATTTTTCATTTGCACATAAAAATGGATGTGATGTCATTTTGCACTATGATATTCACTGATCTACATGAAAGACCTTTCTGATAAATGTTTTTCAACAAATGTTAGGAAAAGCTTCACTTCTCTTTCATAATTGGTATAATGAATTATAGGCTTTATCATTTTGCTTGTTTAAATTTTTTTCCTTTGGTTGTCAGGAAGTTGAGAATGAAATTTGAAAATCAACTACTATCTTAGAAAGAATAATGGTTCCCTAATGAAATGTATACTCTAATTCCTGAAATCTGTCAATATATATAAGTTATGACCAAGGGACATGAAAGCTAATGAGAGAATTAAGGTTGTAAACAAGCAGAGTTTTCAGTTGTGGGATTATTCTTGAATCTCCAGACCAGCCAAGTGTAATAAAAAAGAAGAGGGAATGGGAGGAGATACCCAGAAACATGGAATCTGAGAAGGACTTGATGTGACCCTACTTGTTTGAAGATAAAGGAAGGGGGCATGAGCCAAGGAGAGGTGACTTCTAGAAGGTGGAAAAAAGATTCTCCCCTAGAACTTCCAAAAATAATGGACTGTGCCCTTACTTTGGATAAATGGGTGGTAATGAATTAGAAATCTTGGTCTTACCATCCAAAACTGAACCAAGAAGATATTAACCACCTAAACAGATCTATAACATGTACTAAAATTGAAACATCAATGTAGAGTCTCCCAAAAAAGAAAAGTCCAGGACCTGATGGATTCTGTGCTGAATTCTACTAGGCCTTAAAAAAGACCTAATGCCAACACACTTAAACTTTTCAATGAAACAGAAAGGGAAGGAACACTGCCTAACTCATTCTAAGAAGCCAGTATCACACTAATCCCAAAACCAGACAAACTATGGAAATAGCCAAGATGCCCCACTACTAATGAATGGATTAAGAAAATCCATAAATAAATGGTATTTGTGCAGATGGAATTTTACTCAACCACAAAGAAGAATGAAATTTTTTCATTCACAGGTAAATGGATGGAATTGGAGAATATCATCTTAAGTGAAATTAGCCAGGTTCAGAAGGCCAAAAACCACATGTTCTCCCTCATATATGGACTGTAGATCTAAACCAAACACAGTAATATTATGGGACAGTCACACTAAGGGGAGGCTGTGCAAAGGAGTGAGATTGATGTGCTCAAGGTGCAAGAATGAATGTAGACATTTTAAACTGGGTGGGGCCACCATGGGAAGCAGACTAAGGAGTAGTGAAGAGGACTGGCAAAGGCGAATCAATTACGACTATAATGCACATATGCATGGGTACAACACAAGGAAACTCGCTGTGTAGCTATCTTTATCTATAACTAGCAAACGTCATGTTTCTTGTTTTATCTTGTGTTTTTTCTTCTACAAAATTGGAGAACAAGAGGCTGGAGGGGTGTGTGTGGTTGGCACCAGTGGGAGGGAGGAGGTTGCAAAGAAAGGGATTGAGGGTGAATATGGTGTAAATAATGTATACACATGTATGTAAATGCAAAAATTATACCTGTTGAAACAGGAGAAGTTGTGGAGGGGAATTCAAGTATGATACATTTAATACATTGTAAGAACCTTTGTAAATGCTACAATGTATTTAAGAAAAGCAGGAGATGGAAGACAAGAGAGTAATGTTGGAGTGAACTTGATCAAAGTGCATTATATGCATGTATGGAACTATCACAATAAAAATAACCCACACTGTACAATCAGTATATACTAATAAAAATGTTAAAACAACAAATTTTAAACAGAATAGCTCTAGTAAGCACATTCATAGCTCTAACTCTCACACATGTATAAGAAGATCAGTACGAGGTGATATACTTTAGCACTATTTGATCTAACAAGTTTGGAGATAATGCTGGCATGCAATGGTCAGATGAAGAACTAAATCTAGTGGAACCACACAGCTAGATCTGAAACAGAAGGCTATATGATTAAAATAAAATAAGACTAAGAAACTGGATTTATTGAGCATACCATTTGGGTAACTCTAAAACTAAGTAACTATAATTTTACATTGTACATTGCAGGCCAAGTCCAGTGTTTGGGACATTTACCCACCCTCCCCACCGCCATCCCCCCCCCCGCCCTGTCTTCCTGATGAAGGTTAATGTGAGTGTACCAAGGGCTTCCTCACTGTTTCCCTGCAGGGAGTCCACCTCACCTCTTTGTGGTCACCTCCTCACCTTGCTCTCCCTTACCCTCTGACCTCCTGCCCTGGAGTTTTCAGGACTTAGAATTCCTATGCTGCTCCTAGACTCTCCGAGCAGGGTTGTTTCTTTGAACCTTCTCCTGGATGCTCTCCTTCCTTTTTCCTTGGCCTCCCCCCTCCCTCCCCCGAGATGTCCAAACAGTGTTCTTTGCTTTAACTTCCTGAAGTGTGCATTTCAATTCGTTCTTCTCTAGATGTTCGTAGAATCCATTGTCAGCACCGTGGAAGAAGCACTGTGTACATTGCCGACCCCGGGCCCCAAGACCCCCTGTCCCCTGGGTATTTCAGGCTTCCAAAGGGTGTGGTTGAATGGTACTTTTCCTTAGTTCCCCCAGTGTGCGTGTCAATTCGTCCTTCCCTGGACTTTGGTAGTGGAAACCATCCTGAAGAAGCAGTGAAGGTACATTTGAGTCATGGTGCCCCAACCCCCCTGCCCTCTCCCCGCCAGACTAGCAGACACCATGAGCTCTTGGTATTTCTGACTTCCTACAGCGGCAGGGGGTCCTTGTGGCCCTGCAGGGTTGTAAAGTAGGGAAGCCTTAGAGTAGGTGGCCACGCCTTTGTGAACTCATGTGTTTGTCTGGTTTTGCATGCAGGGATGGGGGTTGCGTGGTTGGCAAGACGTGGTAAGAAGCATCACTCGGAGGCCCGTTTCAGCTAGAAGAAGTTTTATTTCACTACACTCGGATGACTTCCTTCATCAGGCATGGATCTGCTCTAAGGTGAGGTGGGGACGGTGGGGATCTCCTGGAGTGTAGCTTGGAGGTGCTGGGAGCAAAGAGGAGGAGAGGACTGGAAAATGTCCAGGGAGTGTGGGGGACGCTTGGAAAGAATGAGTGGTGCAATTTTGAAAACTTAGGGGAGACCAACGCTTTGGGGGAGGAGGGCAGGGCTGAGCAGGTTCCTTGGCTGGTGGGTTCCAGTGAGCTGAGGCAGGTGCCCTGGCCCTGATCTGTGAAGTGCTGTGTTTGTGCATAGCAGACAGAGGCAGTTTTGGGCAAAGGATCCCACCAAGCCTTCCTCCCAGCTTCCTGGGCTGGCCCAGGCTGTTGAGGGAGGGCAGGGCTGGTGGGGGTGGGGCAGGGGAGTGGATGGCCAGCAGGTGGAGGGAGGTGGGCCCTGCAGAGCTGCGGAGGGTGTGTGTGTGGGGGAGGTCGGAGCTGGGCTCCAGGTCCCTGCAGGCCACCCAAGCCCTGGGGGCTCCTGGAGAAATGCAGAGAAGAGGAGGGCTCCTGGTGCTCTTCCTCTGGGAGAGAGGCAGTGGGTCCTTCTGGGCAGGCCAAGTTCAGTGTTTGGGACGTTTACCCCCCCGCCCCCCCCGTGCGCTGTGCAGCTGGGCTCTGGGCAGCGCTTGAAGCTGCCTTCTGACAGGCTTGTCTTTTTTAGGCTCCCTGCCAGCCGCCTGAGGGAGTCCCCCCTGGGGCCTTTGCCGCCCTGAGCGGCCAGGCATCTCGGGGGCGCGCAGGCGCGCGCACACGGAGGACCCGAGAACCCACCAGCCTCGCGGGTGAGTGAGCAAGGGGACCCGGCCGGATGGGCTGCAGCAGCCAGGGCTTGGGGCCTTGGCGCTGTGGAGTGGGCCACTTGGGAGGAGGACGTTCGGGCAGCCGCTAGGTGAGGCAGCGCCACCTCCACTGGGAGACCCGTGCTGGCGGGAAGGCGCCTGCACCCGCCTAGGGGGTGGCGCACCTCCCTAGCGGCCGGCTCGGGACGGGGGCGGTGGCAGCGGCGGCGGTGGCGGCGAGGCAGGCGCTTCAAGGTGGCGGCTTGCCTCCGCCCAGGGGTTTGTGTCAAGTCCCCCCGTTTTCGGTATTCGGAAGCCTGTCAACCTCCAGGTGAGTTCCCTGTCCTAGCTTGCTTGTTTGCCTGCTTGCTGGCTTTCCTGGCTTGCCTTGGCTTGGCTTGTGATGGGTGCCTGGGCTCCCTGGGCTCTTGTTCCAAAGGGCAGGAGGCTTTAGTCTTGTTGGCCTTGCTCTGTAGTCCGTCCGTGTTTCTAACGGGCTTGGCAAGCTGGGGGAATGGTGAAACTGGCTTGACTTTGCTTCCTGGCACACTTGTGCCTTTGGATGAGGTGTGTTGGTTTGTGTGAGGGGCAGAGAAATGGGTTTGGGATCAGGGCCAGGCATTTTGTAGCTTGGCTGTGTATTCTTGCAGGGGAAGCCCTTAGACCTTTTAGGGTCGTGTTAATTTCTCCCGGACACCTTTCTTTCTTTCTTTATGCGTTTGGGTCTTTGTGTATTTCTGTAACTCGGTAGGTAGTTGTAAACGTATTTGTGGTCCTAGGTGTATGTAGGTATGTATTCATTGACTGGGTTCTCCGAGGAAGGTTGGTTTGGTATTTTCAGGCGAGGGACTCTCCCTTTGGGCCTGGGCAGTCATGGACAGTGACCGTCCTCCCGACCACTCCGTGCTGCCTGGGAAGCTGCGGGGACAGGCGCCTGCTGCCACACGCAGCAAGTTTTCTCCTGGAGCTTAAGCTGTCAAGGTTTTGGCCTGAGACCCCTTGAACTGTGATCCTGCCTTTTGTCTGCCTTCTGGGTGTCTGGGATTCTAGGCGTGAGACCCTGCAGGGGACTTGTTGGTTTTTAGAAGGAGAGCGTTGCCCTGTAGCTCATGCCGACCTGGTAGCTGGGGTCCCCCTGTCTCAGCCCCGCAAGGGCAGGAATGACATGTGTGCGCCCTCCTCGCTGGCTTTAGGTGTGTTTTGTGCTTCGGTAGCTTAGTTTGTTACTTTGGTGTTTTTCACTGGGATAGATTGTGTGTGTAGGGTGTGGGTGTGATCCATTTTAAAAATTCTAAATCGGCCTGGCCTGTGGGGTCCACTGGTTTGACTGTCCCCCCGCCCCCTTAGGGGTCCCCTAGGGCCCGACTTAAGGCAGCGGTCTGGCCGGAAGCGTCTCTTTTCTCTTTCTCCCACGTGTATGCAGTGCAGTCAGTCCCTTCTGGCATATAGCCTTCTCTACTCACCCTCATTCACCCTCCCCCATGCCACAAGCACCCGACCACACACAGGCTGTACCTACTGGACAGACCTGTCTTCCTGATGAAGGTTAATGTGAGTGTACCAAGGGCTTCCTCACTGTTTCCCTGCAGGGAGTCCACCTCACCTCTTTGTGGTCACCTCCTCACCTTGCTCTCCCTTACCCTCTGACCTCCTGCCCTGGAGTTTTCAGGACTTAGAATTCCTATGCTGCTCCTAGACTCTCCGAGCAGGGTTGTTTCTTTGAACCTTCTCCTGGATGCTCTCCTTCCTTTTTCCTTGGCCTCCCCCCTCCCTCCCCCGAGATGTCCAAACAGTGTTCTTTGCTTTAACTTCCTGAAGTGTGCATTTCAATTCGTTCTTCTCTAGATGTTCGTAGAATCCATTGTCAGCACCGTGGAAGAAGCACTGTGTACATTGCCGACCCCGGGCCCCAAGACCCCCTGTCCCCTGGGTATTTCAGGCTTCCAAAGGGTGTGGTTGAATGGTACTTTTCCTTAGTTCCCCCAGTGTGCGTGTCAATTCGTCCTTCCCTGGACTTTGGTAGTGGAAACCATCCTGAAGAAGCAGTGAAGGTACATTTGAGTCATGGTGCCCCAACCCCCCTGCCCTCTCCCCGCCAGACTAGCAGACACCATGAGCTCTTGGTATTTCTGACTTCCTACAGCGGCAGGGGGTCCTTGTGGCCCTGCAGGGTTGTAAAGTAGGGAAGCCTTAGAGTAGGTGGCCACGCCTTTGTGAACTCATGTGTTTGTCTGGTTTTGCATGCAGGGATGGGGGTTGCGTGGTTGGCAAGACGTGGTAAGAAGCATCACTCGGAGGCCCGTTTCAGCTAGAAGAAGTTTTATTTCACTACACTCGGATGACTTCCTTCATCAGGCATGGATCTGCTCTAAGGTGAGGTGGGGACGGTGGGGATCTCCTGGAGTGTAGCTTGGAGGTGCTGGGAGCAAAGAGGAGGAGAGGACTGGAAAATGTCCAGGGAGTGTGGGGGACGCTTGGAAAGAATGAGTGGTGCAATTTTGAAAACTTAGGGGAGACCAACGCTTTGGGGGAGGAGGGCAGGGCTGAGCAGGTTCCTTGGCTGGTGGGTTCCAGTGAGCTGAGGCAGGTGCCCTGGCCCTGATCTGTGAAGTGCTGTGTTTGTGCATAGCAGACAGAGGCAGTTTTGGGCAAAGGATCCCACCAAGCCTTCCTCCCAGCTTCCTGGGCTGGCCCAGGCTGTTGAGGGAGGGCAGGGCTGGTGGGGGTGGGGCAGGGGAGTGGATGGCCAGCAGGTGGAGGGAGGTGGGCCCTGCAGAGCTGCGGAGGGTGTGTGTGTGGGGGAGGTCGGAGCTGGGCTCCAGGTCCCTGCAGGCCACCCAAGCCCGGGGGGCTCCTGGAGAAATGCAGAGAAGAGGAGGGCTCCTGGTGCTCTTCCTCTGGGAGAGAGGCAGTGGGTCCTTCTGGGCAGGCCAAGTTCAGTGTTTGGGACGTTTACCCCCCCGCCCCCCCCGTGCGCTGTGCAGCTGGGCTCTGGGCAGCGCTTGAAGCTGCCTTCTGACAGGCTTGTCTTTTTTAGGCTCCCTGCCAGCCGCCTGAGGGAGTCCCCCCTGGGGCCTTTGCCGCCCTGAGCGGCCAGGCATCTCGGGGGCGCGCAGGCGCGCGCACACGGAGGACCCGAGAACCCACCAGCCTCGCGGGTGAGTGAGCAAGGGGACCCGGCCGGATGGGCTGCAGCAGCCAGGGCTTGGGGCCTTGGCGCTGTGGAGTGGGCCACTTGGGAGGAGGACGTTCGGGCAGCTGCTAGGTGAGGCAGCGCCACCTCCACTGGGAGACCCGTGCTGGCGGGAAGGCGCCTGCACCCGCCTAGGGGGTGGCGCACCTCCCTAGCGGCCGGCCCGGGACGGGGGCGGTGGCAGCGGCGGCGGTGGCGGCGAGGCAGGCGCTTCAAGGTGGCGGCTTGCCTCCGCCCAGGGGTTTGTGTCAAGTCCCCCCGTTTTCGGTATTCGGAAGCCTGTCAACCTCCAGGTGAGTTCCCTGTCCTAGCTTGCTTGTTTGCCTGCTTGCTGGCTTTCCTGGCTTGCCTTGGCTTGGCTTGTGATGGGTGCCTGGGCTCCCTGGGCTCTTGTTCCAAAGGGCAGGAGGCTTTAGTCTTGTTGGCCTTGCTCTGTAGTCCGTCCGTGTTTCTAACGGGCTTGGCAAGCTGGGGGAATGGTGAAACTGGCTTGACTTTGCTTCCTGGCACACTTGTGCCTTTGGATGAGGTGTGTTGGTTTGTGTGAGGGGCAGAGAAATGGGTTTGGGATCAGGGCCAGGCATTTTGTAGCTTGGCTGTGTATTCTTGCAGGGGAAGCCCTTAGACCTTTTAGGGTCGTGTTAATTTCTCCCGGACACCTTTCTTTCTTTCTTTATGCGTTTGGGTCTTTGTGTATTTCTGTAACTCGGTAGGTAGTTGTAAACGTATTTGTGGTCCTAGGTGTATGTAGGTATGTATTCATTGACTGGGTTCTCCGAGGAAGGTTGGTTTGGTATTTTCAGGCGAGGGACTCTCCCTTTGGGCCTGGGCAGTCATGGACAGTGACCGTCCTCCCGACCACTCCGTGCTGCCTGGGAAGCTGCGGGGACAGGCGCCTGCTGCCACACGCAGCAAGTTTTCTCCTGGAGCTTAAGCTGTCAAGGTTTTGGCCTGAGACCCCTTGAACTGTGATCCTGCCTTTTGTCTGCCTTCTGGGTGTCTGGGATTCTAGGCGTGAGACCCTGCAGGGGACTTGTTGGTTTTTAGAAGGAGAGCGTTGCCCTGTAGCTCATGCCGACCTGGTAGCTGGGGTCCCCCTGTCTCAGCCCCGCAAGGGCAGGAATGACATGTGTGCGCCCTCCTCGCTGGCTTTAGGTGTGTTTTGTGCTTCGGTAGCTTAGTTTGTTACTTTGGTGTTTTTCACTGGGATAGATTGTGTGTGTAGGGTGTGGGTGTGATCCATTTTAAAAATTCTAAATCGGCCTGGCCTGTGGGGTCCACTGGTTTGACTGTCCCCCCGCCCCCTTAGGGGTCCCCTAGGGCCCGACTTAAGGCAGCGGTCTGGCCGGAAGCGTCTCTTTTCTCTTTCTCCCACGTGTATGCAGTGCAGTCAGTCCCTTCTGGCATATAGCCTTCTCTACTCACCCTCATTCACCCTCCCCCATGCCACAAGCACCCGACCACACACAGGCTGTACCTACTGGACAGACCTGTCTTCCTGATGAAGGTTAATGTGAGTGTACCAAGGGCTTCCTCACTGTTTCCCTGCAGGGAGTCCACCTCACCTCTTTGTGGTCACCTCCTCACCTTGCTCTCCCTTACCCTCTGACCTCCTGCCCTGGAGTTTTCAGGACTTAGAATTCCTATGCTGCTCCTAGACTCTCCGAGCAGGGTTGTTTCTTTGAACCTTCTCCTGGATGCTCTCCTTCCTTTTTCCTTGGCCTCCCCCCTCCCTCCCCCGAGATGTCCAAACAGTGTTCTTTGCTTTAACTTCCTGAAGTGTGCATTTCAATTCGTTCTTCTCTAGATGTTCGTAGAATCCATTGTCAGCACCGTGGAAGAAGCACTGTGTACATTGCCGACCCCGGGCCCCAAGACCCCCTGTCCCCTGGGTATTTCAGGCTTCCAAAGGGTGTGGTTGAATGGTACTTTTCCTTAGTTCCCCCAGTGTGCGTGTCAATTCGTCCTTCCCTGGACTTTGGTAGTGGAAACCATCCTGAAGAAGCAGTGAAGGTACATTTGAGTCATGGTGCCCCAACCCCCCTGCCCTCTCCCCGCCAGACTAGCAGACACCATGAGCTCTTGGTATTTCTGACTTCCTACAGCGGCAGGGGGTCCTTGTGGCCCTGCAGGGTTGTAAAGTAGGGAAGCCTTAGAGTAGGTGGCCACGCCTTGGTGAACTCATGTGTTTGTCTGGTTTTGCATGCAGGGATGGGGGTTGCGTGGTTGGCAAGACGTGGTAAGAAGCATCACTCGGAGGCCCGTTTCAGCTAGAAGAAGTTTTATTTCACTACACTCGGATGACTTCCTTCATCAGGCATGGATCTGCTCTAAGGTGAGGTGGGGACGGTGGGGATCTCCTGGAGTGTAGCTTGGAGGTGCTGGGAGCAAAGAGGAGGAGAGGACTGGAAAATGTCCAGGGAGTGTGGGGGACGCTTGGAAAGAATGAGTGGTGCAATTTTGAAAACTTAGGGGAGACCAACGCTTTGGGGGAGGAGGGCAGGGCTGAGCAGGTTCCTTGGCTGGTGGGTTCCAGTGAGCTGAGGCAGGTGCCCTGGCCCTGATCTGTGAAGTGCTGTGTTTGTGCATAGCAGACAGAGGCAGTTTTGGGCAAAGGATCCCACCAAGCCTTCCTCCCAGCTTCCTGGGCTGGCCCGGGCTGTTGAGGGAGGGCAGGGCTGGTGGGGGTGGGGCAGGGGAGTGGATGGCCAGCAGGTGGAGGGAGGTGGGCCCTGCAGAGCTGCGGAGGGTGTGTGTGTGGGGGAGGTCGGAGCTGGGCTCCAGGTCCCTGCAGGCCACCCAAGCCCGGGGGGCTCCTGGAGAAATGCAGAGAAGAGGAGGGCTCCTGGTGCTCTTCCTCTGGGAGAGAGGCAGTGGGTCCTTCTGGGCAGGCCAAGTTCAGTGTTTGGGACGTTTACCCCCCCGCCCCCCCCGTGCGCTGTGCAGCTGGGCTCTGGGCAGCGCTTGAAGCTGCCTTCTGACAGGCTTGTCTTTTTTAGGCTCCCTGCCAGCCGCCTGAGGGAGTCCCCCCTGGGGCCTTTGCCGCCCTGAGCGGCCAGGCATCTCGGGGGCGCGCAGGCGCGCGCACACGGAGGACCTGAGAACCCACCAGCCTCGCGGGTGAGTGAGCAAGGGGACCCGGCCGGATGGGCTGCAGCAGCCAGGGCTTGGGGCCTTGGCGCTGTGGAGTGGGCCACTTGGGAGGAGGACGTTCGGGCAGCCGCTAGGTGAGGCAGCGCCACCTCCACTGGGAGACCCGTGCTGGCGGGAAGGCGCCTGCACCCGCCTAGGGGGTGGCGCACCTCCCTAGCGGCCGGCTCGGGACGGGGGCGGTGGCAGCGGTGGCGGTGGCGGCGAGGCAGGCGCTTCAAGGTGGCGGCTTGCCTCCGCCCAGGGGTTTGTGTCAAGTCCCCCCGTTTTCGGTATTCGGAAGCCTGTCAACCTCCAGGTGAGTTCCCTGTCCTAGCTTGCTTGTTTGCCTGCTTGCTGGCTTTCCTGGCTTGCCTTGGCTTGGCTTGTGATGGGTGCCTGGGCTCCCTGGGCTCTTGTTCCAAAGGGCAGGAGGCTTTAGTCTTGTTGGCCTTGCTCTGTAGTCCGTCCGTGTTTCTAACGGGCTTGGCAAGCTGGGGGAATGGTGAAACTGGCTTGACTTTGCTTCCTGGCACACTTGTGCCTTTGGATGAGGTGTGTTGGTTTGTGTGAGGGGCAGAGAAATGGGTTTGGGATCAGGGCCAGGCATTTTGTAGCTTGGCTGTGTAATCTTGCAGGGGAAGCCCTTAGACCTTTTAGGGTCGTGTTAATTTCTCCCGGACACCTTTCTTTCTTTCTTTATGCGTTTGGGTCTTTGTGTATTTCTGTAACTCGGTAGGTAGTTGTAAACGTATTTGTGGTCCTAGGTGTATGTAGGTATGTATTCATTGACTGGGTTCTCCGAGGAAGGTTGGTTTGGTATTTTCAGGCGAGGGACTCTCCCTTTGGGCCTGGGCAGTCATGGACAGTGACCGTCCTCCCGACCACTCCGTGCTGCCTGGGAAGCTGCGGGGACAGGCGCCTGCTGCCACACGCAGCAAGTTTTCTCCTGGAGCTTAAGCTGTCAAGGTTTTGGCCTGAGACCCCTTGAACTGTGATCCTGCCTTTTGTCTGCCTTCTGGGTGTCTGGGATTCTAGGCGTGAGACCCTGCAGGGGACTTGTTGGTTTTTAGAAGGAGAGCGTTGCCCTGTAGCTCATGCCGACCTGGTAGCTGGGGTCCCCCTGTCTCAGCCCCGCAAGGGCAGGAATGACATGTGTGCGCCCTCCTCGCTGGCTTTAGGTGTGTTTTGTGCTTCGGTAGCTTAGTTTGTTACTTTGGTGTTTTTCACTGGGATAGATTGTGTGTGTAGGGTGTGGGTGTGATCCATTTTAAAAATTCTAAATCGGCCTGGCCTGTGGGGTCCACTGGTTTGACTGTCCCCCCGCCCCCTTAGGGGTCCCCTAGGGCCCGACTTAAGGCAGCGGTCTGGCCGGAAGCGTCTCTTTTCTCTTTCTCCCACGTGTATGCAGTGCAGTCAGTCCCTTCTGGCATATAGCCTTCTCTACTCACCCTCATTCACCCTCCCCCATGCCACAAGCACCCGACCACACACAGGCTGTACCTACTGGACAGACCTGTCTTCCTGATGAAGGTTAATGTGAGTGTACCAAGGGCTTCCTCACTGTTTCCCTGCAGGGAGTCCACCTCACCTCTTTGTGGTCACCTCCTCACCTTGCTCTCCCTTACCCTCTGACCTCCTGCCCTGGAGTTTTCAGGACTTAGAATTCCTATGCTGCTCCTAGACTCTCCGAGCAGGGTTGTTTCTTTGAACCTTCTCCTGGATGCTCTCCTTCCTTTTTCCTTGGCCTCCCCCCTCCCTCCCCCGAGATGTCCAAACAGTGTTCTTTGCTTTAACTTCCTGAAGTGTGCATTTCAATTCGTTCTTCTCTAGATGTTCGTAGAATCCATTGTCAGCACCGTGGAAGAAGCACTGTGTACATTGCCGACCCCGGGCCCCAAGACCCCCTGTCCCCTGGGTATTTCAGGCTTCCAAAGGGTGTGGTTGAATGGTACTTTTCCTTAGTTCCCCCAGTGTGCGTGTCAATTCGTCCTTCCCTGGACTTTGGTAGTGGAAACCATCCTGAAGAAGCAGTGAAGGTACATTTGAGTCATGGTGCCCCAACCCCCCTGCCCTCTCCCCGCCAGACTAGCAGACACCATGAGCTCTTGGTATTTCTGACTTCCTACAGCGGCAGGGGGTCCTTGTGGCCCTGCAGGGTTGTAAAGTAGGGAAGCCTTAGAGTAGGTGGCCACGCCTTGGTGAACTCATGTGTTTGTCTGGTTTTGCATGCAGGGATGGGGGTTGCGTGGTTGGCAAGACGTGGTAAGAAGCATCACTCGGAGGCCCGTTTCAGCTAGAAGAAGTTTTATTTCACTACACTCGGATGACTTCCTTCATCAGGCATGGATCTGCTCTAAGGTGAGGTGGGGACGGTGGGGATCTCCTGGAGTGTAGCTTGGAGGTGCTGGGAGCAAAGAGGAGGAGAGGACTGGAAAATGTCCAGGGAGTGTGGGGGACGCTTGGAAAGAATGAGTGGTGCAATTTTGAAAACTTAGGGGAGACCAACGCTTTGGGGGAGGAGGGCAGGGCTGAGCAGGTTCCTTGGCTGGTGGGTTCCAGTGAGCTGAGGCAGGTGCCCTGGCCCTGATCTGTGAAGTGCTGTGTTTGTGCATAGCAGACAGAGGCAGTTTTGGGCAAAGGATCCCACCAAGCCTTCCTCCCAGCTTCCTGGGCTGGCCCAGGCTGTTGAGGGAGGGCAGGGCTGGTGGGGGTGGGGCAGGGGAGTGGATGGCCAGCAGGTGGAGGGAGGTGGGCCCTGCAGAGCTGCGGAGGGTGTGTGTGTGGGGGAGGTCGGAGCTGGGCTCCAGGTCCCTGCAGGCCACCCAAGCCCGGGGGGCTCCTGGAGAAATGCAGAGAAGAGGAGGGCTCCTGGTGCTCTTCCTCTGGGAGAGAGGCAGTGGGTCCTTCTGGGCAGGCCAAGTTCAGTGTTTGGGACGTTTACCCCCCCGCCCCCCCCCGTGCGCTGTGCAGCTGGGCTCTGGGCAGCGCTTGAAGCTGCCTTCTGACAGGCTTGTCTTTTTTAGGCTCCCTGCCAGCCGCCTGAGGGAGTCCCCCCTGGGGCCTTTGCCGCCCTGAGCGGCCAGGCATCTCGGGGGCGCGCAGGCGCGCGCACACGGAGGACCCGAGAACCCACCAGCCTCGCGGGTGAGTGAGCAAGGGGACCCGGCCGGATGGGCTGCAGCAGCCAGGGCTTGGGGCCTTGGCGCTGTGGAGTGGGCCACTTGGGAGGAGGACGTTCGGGCAGCCGCTAGGTGAGGCAGCGCCACCTCCACTGGGAGACCCGTGCTGGCGGGAAGGCGCCTGCACCCGCCTAGGGGGTGGCGCACCTCCCTAGCGGCCGGCCCGGGACGGGGGCGGTGGCAGCGGCGGCGGTGGCGGCGAGGCAGGCGCTTCAAGGTGGCGGCTTGCCTCCGCCCAGGGGTTTGTGTCAAGTCCCCCCGTTTTCGGTATTCGGAAGCCTGTCAACCTCCAGGTGAGTTCCCTGTCCTAGCTTGCTTGTTTGCCTGCTTGCTGGCTTTCCTGGCTTGCCTTGGCTTGGCTTGTGATGGGTGCCTGGGCTCCCTGGGCTCTTGTTCCAAAGGGCAGGAGGCTTTAGTCTTGTTGGCCTTGCTCTGTAGTCCGTCCGTGTTTCTAACGGGCTTGGCAAGCTGGGGGAATGGTGAAACTGGCTTGACTTTGCTTCCTGGCACACTTGTGCCTTTGGATGAGGTGTGTTGGTTTGTGTGAGGGGCAGAGAAATGGGTTTGGGATCAGGGCCAGGCATTTTGTAGCTTGGCTGTGTAATCTTGCAGGGGAAGCCCTTAGACCTTTTAGGGTCGTGTTAATTTCTCCCGGACACCTTTCTTTCTTTCTTTATGCGTTTGGGTCTTTGTGTATTTCTGTAACTCGGTAGGTAGTTGTAAACGTATTTGTGGTCCTAGGTGTATGTAGGTATGTATTCATTGACTGGGTTCTCCGAGGAAGGTTGGTTTGGTATTTTCAGGCGAGGGACTCTCCCTTTGGGCCTGGGCAGTCATGGACAGTGACCGTCCTCCCGACCACTCCGTGCTGCCTGGGAAGCTGCGGGGACAGGCGCCTGCTGCCACACGCAGCAAGTTTTCTCCTGGAGCTTAAGCTGTCAAGGTTTTGGCCTGAGACCCCTTGAACTGTGATCCTGCCTTTTGTCTGCCTTCTGGGTGTCTGGGATTCTAGGCGTGAGACCCTGCAGGGGACTTGTTGGTTTTTAGAAGGAGAGCGTTGCCCTGTAGCTCATGCCGACCTGGTAGCTGGGGTCCCCCTGTCTCAGCCCCGCAAGGGCAGGAATGACATGTGTGCGCCCTCCTCGCTGGCTTTAGGTGTGTTTTGTGCTTCGGTAGCTTAGTTTGTTACTTTGGTGTTTTTCACTGGGATAGATTGTGTGTGTAGGGTGTGGGTGTGATCCATTTTAAAAATTCTAAATCGGCCTGGCCTGTGGGGTCCACTGGTTTGACTGTCCCCCCGCCCCCTTAGGGGTCCCCTAGGGCCCGACTTAAGGCAGCGGTCTGGCCGGAAGCGTCTCTTTTCTCTTTCTCCCACGTGTATGCAGTGCAGTCAGTCCCTTCTGGCATATAGCCTTCTCTACTCACCCTCATTCACCCTCCCCCATGCCACAAGCACCCGACCACACACAGGCTGTACCTACTGGACAGACCTGTCTTCCTGATGAAGGTTAATGTGAGTGTACCAAGGGCTTCCTCACTGTTTCCCTGCAGGGAGTCCACCTCACCTCTTTGTGGTCACCTCCTCACCTTGCTCTCCCTTACCCTCTGACCTCCTGCCCTGGAGTTTTCAGGACTTAGAATTCCTATGCTGCTCCTAGACTCTCCGAGCAGGGTTGTTTCTTTGAACCTTCTCCTGGATGCTCTCCTTCCTTTTTCCTTGGCCTCCCCCCTCCCTCCCCCGAGATGTCCAAACAGTGTTCTTTGCTTTAACTTCCTGAAGTGTGCATTTCAATTCGTTCTTCTCTAGATGTTCGTAGAATCCATTGTCAGCACCGTGGAAGAAGCACTGTGTACATTGCCGACCCCGGGCCCCAAGACCCCCTGTCCCCTGGGTATTTCAGGCTTCCAAAGGGTGTGGTTGAATGGTACTTTTCCTTAGTTCCCCCAGTGTGCGTGTCAATTCGTCCTTCCCTGGACTTTGGTAGTGGAAACCATCCTGAAGAAGCAGTGAAGGTACATTTGAGTCATGGTGCCCCAACCCCCCTGCCCTCTCCCCGCCAGACTAGCAGACACCATGAGCTCTTGGTATTTCTGACTTCCTACAGCGGCAGGGGGTCCTTGTGGCCCTGCAGGGTTGTAAAGTAGGGAAGCCTTAGAGTAGGTGGCCACGCCTTTGTGAACTCATGTGTTTGTCTGGTTTTGCATGCAGGGATGGGGGTTGCGTGGTTGGCAAGACGTGGTAAGAAGCATCACTCGGAGGCCCGTTTCAGCTACAAGAAGTTTTATTTCACTACACTCGGATGACTTCCTTCATCAGGCATGGATCTGCTCTAAGGTGAGGTGGGGACGGTGGGGATCTCCTGGAGTGTAGCTTGGAGGTGCTGGGAGCAAAGAGGAGGAGAGGACTGGAAAATGTCCAGGGAGTGTGGGGGACGCTTGGAAAGAATGAGTGGTGCAATTTTGAAAACTTAGGGGAGACCAACGCTTTGGGGGAGGAGGGCAGGGCTGAGCAGGTTCCTTGGCTGGTGGGTTCCAGTGAGCTGAGGCAGGTGCCCTGGCCCTGATCTGTGAAGTGCTGTGTTTGTGCATAGCAGACAGAGGCAGTTTTGGGCAAAGGATCCCACCAAGCCTTCCTCCCAGCTTCCTGGGCTGGCCCAGGCTGTTGAGGGAGGGCAGGGCTGGTGGGGGTGGGGCAGGGGAGTGGATGGCCAGCAGGTGGAGGGAGGTGGGCCCTGCAGAGCTGCGGAGGGTGTGTGTGTGGGGGAGGTCGGAGCTGGGCTCCAGGTCCCTGCAGGCCACCCAAGCCCGGGGGGCTCCTGGAGAAATGCAGAGAAGAGGAGGGCTCCTGGTGCTCTTCCTCTGGGAGAGAGGCAGTGGGTCCTTCTGGGCAGGCCAAGTTCAGTGTTTGGGACGTTTACCCCCCCGCCCCCCCCCCCGTGCGCTGTGCAGCTGGGCTCTGGGCAGCGCTTGAAGCTGCCTTCTGACAGGCTTGTCTTTTTTAGGCTCCCTGCCAGCCGCCTGAGGGAGTCCCCCCTGGGGCCTTTGCCGCCCTGAGCGGCCAGGCATCTCGGGGGCGCGCAGGCGCGCGCACACGGAGGACCCGAGAACCCACCAGCCTCGCGGGTGAGTGAGCAAGGGGACCCGGCCGGATGGGCTGCAGCAGCCAGGGCTTGGGGCCTTGGCGCTGTGGAGTGGGCCACTTGGGAGGAGGACGTTCGGGCAGCCGCTAGGTGAGGCAGCGCCACCTCCACTGGGAGACCCGTGCTGGCGGGAAGGCGCCAGCACCCGCCTAGGGGGTGGCGCACCTCCCTAGCGGCCGGCCCGGGACGGGGGCGGTGGCAGCGGCGGCGGTGGCGGCGAGGCAGGCGCTTCAAGGTGGCGGCTTGCCTCCGCCCAGGGGTTTGTGTCAAGTCCCCCCGTTTTCGGTATTCGGAAGCCTGTCAACCTCCAGGTGAGTTCCCTGTCCTAGCTTGCTTGTTTGCCTGCTTGCTGGCTTTCCTGGCTTGCCTTGGCTTGGCTTGTGATGGGTGCCTGGGCTCCCTGGGCTCTTGTTCCAAAGGGCAGGAGGCTTTAGTCTTGTTGGCCTTGCTCTGTAGTCCGTCCGTGTTTCTAACGGGCTTGGCAAGCTGGGGGAATGGTGAAACTGGCTTGACTTTGCTTCCTGGCACACTTGTGCCTTTGGATGAGGTGTGTTGGTTTGTGTGAGGGGCAGAGAAATGGGTTTGGGATCAGGGCCAGGCATTTTGTAGCTTGGCTGTGTATTCTTGCAGGGGAAGCCCTTAGACCTTTTAGGGTCGTGTTAATTTCTCCCGGACACCTTTCTTTCTTTCTTTATGCGTTTGGGTCTTTGTGTATTTCTGTAACTCGGTAGGTAGTTGTAAACGTATTTGTGGTCCTAGGTGTATGTAGGTATGTATTCATTGACTGGGTTCTCCAAGGAAGGTTGGTTTGGTATTTACAGGCGAGGGACTCTCCCTTTGGGCCTGGGCAGTCATGGACAGTGACCGTCCTCCCGACCACTCCGTGCTGCCTGGGTAGCTGCGGGGACAGGCGCCTGCTGCCACACGCAGCAAGTTTTCTCCTGGAGCTTAAGCTGTCAAGGTTTTGGCCTGAGACCCCTTGAACTGTGATCCTGCCTTTTGTCTGCCTTCTGGGTGTCTGGGATTCTAGGCGTGAGACCCTGCAGGGGACTTGTTGGTTTTTAGAAGGAGAGCGTTGCCCTGTAGCTCATGCCGACCTGGTAGCTGGGGTCCCCCTGTCTCAGCCCCGCAAGGGCAGGAATGACATGTGTGCGCCCTCCTCGCTGGCTTTAGGTGTGTTTTGTGCTTCGGTAGCTTAGTTTGTTACTTTGGTGTTTTTCACTGGGATAGATTGTGTGTGTAGGGTGTGGGTGTGATCCATTTTAAAAATTCTAAATCGGCCTGGCCTGTGGGGTCCACTGGTTTGACTGTCCCCCCGCCCCCTTAGGGGTCCCCTAGGGCCCGACTTAAGGCAGCGGTCTGGCCGGAAGCGTCTCTTTTCTCTTTCTCCCACGTGTATGCAGTGCAGTCAGTCCCTTCTGGCATATAGCCTTCTCTACTCACCCTCATTCACCCTCCCCCATGCCACAAGCACCCGACCACACACAGGCTGTACCTACTGGACAGACCTGTCTTCCTGATGAAGGTTAATGTGAGTGTACCAAGGGCTTCCTCACTGTTTCCCTGCAGGGAGTCCACCTCACCTCTTTGTGGTCACCTCCTCACCTTGCTCTCCCTTACCCTCTGACCTCCTGCCCTGGAGTTTTCAGGACTTAGAATTCCTGTGCTGCTCCTAGACTCTCCGAGCAGGGTTGTTTCTTTGAACCTTCTCCTGGATGCTCTCCTTCCTTTTTCCTTGGCCTCCCCCCTCCCTCCCCCGAGATGTCCAAACAGTGTTCTTTGCTTTAACTTCCTGAAGTGTGCATTTCAATTCGTTCTTCTCTAGATGTTCGTAGAATCCATTGTCAGCACCGTGGAAGAAGCACTGTGTACATTGCCGACCCCGGGCCCCAAGACCCCCTGTCCCCTGGGTATTTCAGGCTTCCAAAGGGTGTGGTTGAATGGTACTTTTCCTTAGTTCCCCCAGTGTGCGTGTCAATTCGTCCTTCCCTGGACTTTGGTAGTGGAAACCATCCTGAAGAAGCAGTGAAGGTACATTTGAGTCATGGTGCCCCAACCCCCCTGCCCTCTCCCCGCCAGACTAGCAGACACCATGAGCTCTTGGTATTTCTGACTTCCTACAGCGGCAGGGGGTCCTTGTGGCCCTGCAGGGTTGTAAAGTAGGGAAGCCTTAGAGTAGGTGGCCACGCCTTTGTGAACTCATGTGTTTGTCTGGTTTTGCATGCAGGGATGGGGGTTGCGTGGTTGGCAAGACGTGGTAAGAAGCATCACTCGGAGGCCCGTTTCAGCTAGAAGAAGTTTTATTTCACTACACTCGGATGACTTCCTTCATCAGGCATGGATCTGCTCTAAGGTGAGGTGGGGACGGTGGGGATCTCCTGGAGTGTAGCTTGGAGGTGCTGGGAGCAAAGAGGAGGAGAGGACTGGAAAATGTCCAGGGAGTGTGGGGGACGCTTGGAAAGAATGAGTGGTGCAATTTTGAAAACTTAGGGGAGACCAACGCTTTGGGGGAGGAGGGCAGGGCTGAGCAGGTTCCTTGGCTGGTGGGTTCCAGTGAGCTGAGGCAGGTGCCCTGGCCCTGATCTGTGAAGTGCTGTGTTTGTGCATAGCAGACAGAGGCAGTTTTGGGCAAAGGATCCCACCAAGCCTTCCTCCCAGCTTCCTGGGCTGGCCCAGGCTGTTGAGGGAGGGCAGGGCTGGTGGGGGTGGGGCAGGGGAGTGGATGGCCAGCAGGTGGAGGGAGGTGGGCCCTGCAGAGCTGCGGAGGGTGTGTGTGTGGGGGAGGTCGGAGCTGGGCTCCAGGTCCCTGCAGGCCACCCAAGCCCGGGGGGCTCCTGGAGAAATGCAGAGAAGAGGAGGGCTCCTGGTGCTCTTCCTCTGGGAGAGAGGCAGTGGGTCCTTCTGGGCAGGCCAAGTTCAGTGTTTGGGACGTTTACCCCCCCGCCCCCCCCCGTGCGCTGTGCAGCTGGGCTCTGGGCAGCGCTTGAAGCTGCCTTCTGACAGGCTTGTCTTTTTTAGGCTCCCTGCCAGCCGCCTGAGGGAGTCCCCCCTGGGGCCTTTGCCGCCCTGAGCGGCCAGGCATCTCGGGGGCGCGCAGGCGCGCGCACACGGAGGACCCGAGAACCCACCAGCCTCGCGGGTGAGTGAGCAAGGGGACCCGGCCGGATGGGCTGCAGCAGCCAGGGCTTGGGGCCTTGGCGCTGTGGAGTGGGCCACTTGGGAGGAGGACGTTCGGGCAGCCGCTAGGTGAGGCAGCGCCACCTCCACTGGGAGACCCGTGCTGGCGGGAAGGCGCCTGCACCCGCCTAGGGGGTGGCGCACCTCCCTAGCGGCCGGCCCGGGACGGGGGCGGTGGCAGCGGCGGCGGTGGCGGCGAGGCAGGCGCTTCAAGGTGGCGGCTTGCCTCCGCCCAGGGGTTTGTGTCAAGTCCCCCCGTTTTCGGTATTCGGAAGCCTGTCAACCTCCAGGTGAGTTCCCTGTCCTAGCTTGCTTGTTTGCCTGCTTGCTGGCTTTCCTGGCTTGCCTTGGCTTGGCTTGTGATGGGTGCCTGGGCTCCCTGGGCTCTTGTTCCAAAGGGCAGGAGGCTTTAGTCTTGTTGGCCTTGCTCTGTAGTCCGTCCGTGTTTCTAACGGGCTTGGCAAGCTGGGGGAATGGTGAAACTGGCTTGACTTTGCTTCCTGGCACACTTGTGCCTTTGGATGAGGTGTGTTGGTTTGTGTGAGGGGCAGAGAAATGGGTTTGGGATCAGGGCCAGGCATTTTGTAGCTTGGCTGTGTAATCTTGCAGGGGAAGCCCTTAGACCTTTTAGGGTCGTGTTAATTTCTCCCGGACACCTTTCTTTCTTTCTTTATGCGTTTGGGTCTTTGTGTATTTCTGTAACTCGGTAGGTAGTTGTAAACGTATTTGTGGTCCTAGGTGTATGTAGGTATGTATTCATTGACTGGGTTCTCCGAGGAAGGTTGGTTTGGTATTTTCAGGCGAGGGACTCTCCCTTTGGGCCTGGGCAGTCATGGACAGTGACCGTCCTCCCGACCACTCCGTGCTGCCTGGGAAGCTGCGGGGACAGGCGCCTGCTGCCACACGCAGCAAGTTTTCTCCTGGAGCTTAAGCTGTCAAGGTTTTGGCCTGAGACCCCTTGAACTGTGATCCTGCCTTTTGTCTGCCTTCTGGGTGTCTGGGATTCTAGGCGTGAGACCCT
Source organism: Castor canadensis (assembly GCF_047511655.1). Lineage (NCBI taxonomy): Eukaryota > Metazoa > Chordata > Mammalia > Rodentia > Castoridae > Castor > Castor canadensis. The sequence goes on from NC_133394.1 coordinate 62,845,909, forward strand.
GCAGGGGACTTGTTGGTTTTTAGAAGGAGAGCGTTGCCCTGTAGCTCATGCCGACCTGGTAGCTGGGGTCCCCCTGTCTCAGCCCCGCAAGGGCAGGAATGACATGTGTGCGCCATCCTCGCTGGCTTTAGGTGTGTTTTGTGCTTCGGTAGCTTAGTTTGTTACTTTGGTGTTTTTCACTGGGATAGATTGTGTGTGTAGGGTGTGGGTGTGATCCATTTTAAAAATTCTAAATCGGCCTGGCCTGTGGGGTCCACTGGTTTGACTGTCCCCCCGCCCCCTTAGGGGTCCCCTAGGGCCCGACTTAAGGCAGCGGTCTGGCCGGAAGCGTCTCTTTTCTCTTTCTCCCACGTGTATGCAGTGCAGTCAGTCCCTTCTGGCATATAGCCTTCTCTACTCACCCTCATTCACCCTCCCCCATGCCACAAGCACCCGACCACACACAGGCTGTACCTACTGGACAGACCTGTCTTCCTGATGAAGGTTAATGTGAGTGTACCAAGGGCTTCCTCACTGTTTCCCTGCAGGGAGTCCACCTCACCTCTTTGTGGTCACCTCCTCACCTTGCTCTCCCTTACCCTCTGACCTCCTGCCCTGGAGTTTTCAGGACTTAGAATTCCTATGCTGCTCCTAGACTCTCCGAGCAGGGTTGTTTCTTTGAACCTTCTCCTGGATGCTCTCCTTCCTTTTTCCTTGGCCTCCCCCCTCCCTCCCCCGAGATGTCCAAACAGTGTTCTTTGCTTTAACTTCCTGAAGTGTGCATTTCAATTCGTTCTTCTCTAGATGTTCGTAGAATCCATTGTCAGCACCGTGGAAGAAGCACTGTGTACATTGCCGACCCCGGGCCCCAAGACCCCCTGTCCCCTGGGTATTTCAGGCTTCCAAAGGGTGTGGTTGAATGGTACTTTTCCTTAGTTCCCCCAGTGTGCGTGTCAATTCGTCCTTCCCTGGACTTTGGTAGTGGAAACCATCCTGAAGAAGCAGTGAAGGTACATTTGAGTCATGGTGCCCCAACCCCCCTGCCCTCTCCCCGCCAGACTAGCAGACACCATGAGCTCTTGGTATTTCTGACTTCCTACAGCGGCAGGGGGTCCTTGTGGCCCTGCAGGGTTGTAAAGTAGGGAAGCCTTAGAGTAGGTGGCCACGCCTTTGTGAACTCATGTGTTTGTCTGGTTTTGCATGCAGGGATGGGGGTTGCGTGGTTGGCAAGACGTGGTAAGAAGCATCACTCGGAGGCCCGTTTCAGCTACAAGAAGTTTTATTTCACTACACTCGGATGACTTCCTTCATCAGGCATGGATCTGCTCTAAGGTGAGGTGGGGACGGTGGGGATCTCCTGGAGTGTAGCTTGGAGGTGCTGGGAGCAAAGAGGAGGAGAGGACTGGAAAATGTCCAGGGAGTGTGGGGGACGCTTGGAAAGAATGAGTGGTGCAATTTTGAAAACTTAGGGGAGACCAACGCTTTGGGGGAGGAGGGCAGGGCTGAGCAGGTTCCTTGGCTGGTGGGTTCCAGTGAGCTGAGGCAGGTGCCCTGGCCCTGATCTGTGAAGTGCTGTGTTTGTGCATAGCAGACAGAGGCAGTTTTGGGCAAAGGATCCCACCAAGCCTTCCTCCCAGCTTCCTGGGCTGGCCCAGGCTGTTGAGGGAGGGCAGGGCTGGTGGGGGTGGGGCAGGGGAGTGGATGGCCAGCAGGTGGAGGGAGGTGGGCCCTGCAGAGCTGCGGAGGGTGTGTGTGTGGGGGAGGTCGGAGCTGGGCTCCAGGTCCCTGCAGGCCACCCAAGCCCGGGGGGCTCCTGGAGAAATGCAGAGAAGAGGAGGGCTCCTGGTGCTCTTCCTCTGGGAGAGAGGCAGTGGGTCCTTCTGGGCAGGCCAAGTTCAGTGTTTGGGACGTTTACCCCCCCGCCCCCCCCCCCCGTGCGCTGTGCAGCTGGGCTCTGGGCAGCGCTTGAAGCTGCCTTCTGACAGGCTTGTCTTTTTTAGGCTCCCTGCCAGCCGCCTGAGGGAGTCCCCCCTGGGGCCTTTGCCGCCCTGAGCGGCCAGGCATCTCGGGGGCGCGCAGGCGCGCGCACACGGAGGACCCGAGAACCCACCAGCCTCGCGGGTGAGTGAGCAAGGGGACCCGGCCGGATGGGCTGCAGCAGCCAGGGCTTGGGGCCTTGGCGCTGTGGAGTGGGCCACTTGGGAGGAGGACGTTCGGGCAGCCGCTAGGTGAGGCAGCGCCACCTCCACTGGGAGACCCGTGCTGGCGGGAAGGCGCCAGCACCCGCCTAGGGGGTGGCGCACCTCCCTAGCGGCCGGCCCGGGACGGGGGCGGTGGCAGCGGCGGCGGTGGCGGCGAGGCAGGCGCTTCAAGGTGGCGGCTTGCCTCCGCCCAGGGGTTTGTGTCAAGTCCCCCCGTTTTCGGTATTCGGAAGCCTGTCAACCTCCAGGTGAGTTCCCTGTCCTAGCTTGCTTGTTTGCCTGCTTGCTGGCTTTCCTGGCTTGCCTTGGCTTGGCTTGTGATGGGTGCCTGGGCTCCCTGGGCTCTTGTTCCAAAGGGCAGGAGGCTTTAGTCTTGTTGGCCTTGCTCTGTAGTCCGTCCGTGTTTCTAACGGGCTTGGCAAGCTGGGGGAATGGTGAAACTGGCTTGACTTTGCTTCCTGGCACACTTGTGCCTTTGGATGAGGTGTGTTGGTTTGTGTGAGGGGCAGAGAAATGGGTTTGGGATCAGGGCCAGGCATTTTGTAGCTTGGCTGTGTATTCTTGCAGGGGAAGCCCTTAGACCTTTTAGGGTCGTGTTAATTTCTCCCGGACACCTTTCTTTCTTTCTTTATGCGTTTGGGTCTTTGTGTATTTCTGTAACTCGGTAGGTAGTTGTAAACGTATTTGTGGTCCTAGGTGTATGTAGGTATGTATTCATTGACTGGGTTCTCCAAGGAAGGTTGGTTTGGTATTTTCAGGCGAGGGACTCTCCCTTTGGGCCTGGGCAGTCATGGACAGTGACCGTCCTCCCGACCACTCCGTGCTGCCTGGGAAGCTGCGGGGACAGGCGCCTGCTGCCACACGCAGCAAGTTTTCTCCTGGAGCTTAAGCTGTCAAGGTTTTGGCCTGAGACCCCTTGAACTGTGATCCTGCCTTTTGTCTGCCTTCTGGGTGTCTGGGATTCTAGGCGTGAGACCCTGCAGGGGACTTGTTGGTTTTTAGAAGGAGAGCTTTGCCCTGTAGCTCATGCCGACCTGGTAGCTGGGGTCCCCCTGTCTCAGCCCCGCAAGGGCAGGAATGACATGTGTGCGCCCTCCTCGCTGGCTTTAGGTGTGTTTTGTGCTTCGGTAGCTTAGTTTGTTACTTTGGTGTTTTTCACTGGGATAGATTGTGTGTGTAGGGTGTGGGTGTGATCCATTTTAAAAATTCTAAATCGGCCTGGCCTGTGGGGTCCACTGGTTTGACTGTCCCCCCGCCCCCTTAGGGGTCCCCTAGGGCCCGACTTAAGGCAGCGGTCTGGCCGGAAGCGTCTCTTTTCTCTTTCTCCCACGTGTATGCAGTGCAGTCAGTCCCTTCTGGCATATAGCCTTCTCTACTCACCCTCATTCACCCTCCCCCATGCCACAAGCACCCGACCACACACAGGCTGTACCTACTGGACAGACCTGTCTTCCTGATGAAGGTTAATGTGAGTGTACCAAGGGCTTCCTCACTGTTTCCCTGCAGGGAGTCCACCTCACCTCTTTGTGGTCACCTCCTCACCTTGCTCTCCCTTACCCTCTGACCTCCTGCCCTGGAGTTTTCAGGACTTAGAATTCCTATGCTGCTCCTAGACTCTCCGAGCAGGGTTGTTTCTTTGAACCTTCTCCTGGATGCTCTCCTTCCTTTTTCCTTGGCCTCCCCCCTCCCTCCCCCGAGATGTCCAAACAGTGTTCTTTGCTTTAACTTCCTGAAGTGTGCATTTCAATTCGTTCTTCTCTAGATGTTCGTAGAATCCATTGTCAGCACCGTGGAAGAAGCACTGTGTACATTGCCGACCCCGGGCCCCAAGACCCCCTGTCCCCTGGGTATTTCAGGCTTCCAAAGGGTGTGGTTGAATGGTACTTTTCCTTAGTTCCCCCAGTGTGCGTGTCAATTCGTCCTTCCCTGGACTTTGGTAGTGGAAACCATCCTGAAGAAGCAGTGAAGGTACATTTGAGTCATGGTGCCCCAACCCCCCTGCCCTCTCCCCGCCAGACTAGCAGACACCATGAGCTCTTGGTATTTCTGACTTCCTACAGCGGCAGGGGGTCCTTGTGGCCCTGCAGGGTTGTAAAGTAGGGAAGCCTTAGAGTAGGTGGCCACGCCTTGGTGAACTCATGTGTTTGTCTGGTTTTGCATGCAGGGATGGGGGTTGCGTGGTTGGCAAGACGTGGTAAGAAGCATCACTCGGAGGCCCGTTTCAGCTAGAAGAAGTTTTATTTCACTACACTCGGATGACTTCCTTCATCAGGCATGGATCTGCTCTAAGGTGAGGTGGGGACGGTGGGGATCTCCTGGAGTGTAGCTTGGAGGTGCTGGGAGCAAAGAGGAGGAGAGGACTGGAAAATGTCCAGGGAGTGTGGGGGACGCTTGGAAAGAATGAGTGGTGCAATTTTGAAAACTTAGGGGAGACCAACGCTTTGGGGGAGGAGGGCAGGGCTGAGCAGGTTCCTTGGCTGGTGGGTTCCAGTGAGCTGAGGCAGGTGCCCTGGCCCTGATCTGTGAAGTGCTGTGTTTGTGCATAGCAGACAGAGGCAGTTTTGGGCAAAGGATCCCACCAAGCCTTCCTCCCAGCTTCCTGGGCTGGCCCAGGCTGTTGAGGGAGGGCAGGGCTGGTGGGGGTGGGGCAGGGGAGTGGATGGCCAGCAGGTGGAGGGAGGTGGGCCCTGCAGAGCTGCGGAGGGTGTGTGTGTGGGGGAGGTCGGAGCTGGGCTCCAGGTCCCTGCAGGCCACCCAATCCCGGGGGGCTCCTGGAGAAATGCAGAGAAGAGGAGGGCTCCTGGTGCTCTTCCTCTGGGAGAGAGGCAGTGGGTCCTTCTGGGCAGGCCAAGTTCAGTGTTTGGGACGTTTACCCCCCCGCCCCCCCGTGCGCTGTGCAGCTGGGCTCTGGGCAGCGCTTGAAGCTGCCTTCTGACAGGCTTGTCTTTTTTAGGCTCCCTGCCAGCCGCCTGAGGGAGTCCCCCCTGGGGCCTTTGCCGCCCTGAGCGGCCAGGCATCTCGGGGGCGCGCAGGCGCGCGCACACGGAGGACCCGAGAACCCACCAGCCTCGCGGGTGAGTGAGCAAAGGGACCCGGCCGGATGGGCTGCAGCAGCCAGGGCTTGGGGCCTTGGCGCTGTGGAGTGGGCCACTTGGGAGGAGGACGTTCGGGCAGCCGCTAGGTGAGGCAGCGCCACCTCCACTGGGAGACCCATGCTGGCGGGAAGGCGCCTGCACCCGCCTAGGGGGTGGCGCACCTCCCTAGCGGCCGGCCCAGGACGGGGGCGGTGGCGGCGGCGGCGGCGGTGGCGGCGAGGCAGGCGCTTCAAGGTGGCGGCTTGCCTCCGCCCAGGGGTTTGTGTCAAGTCCCCCCGTTTTCGGTATTCGGAAGCCTGTCAACCTCCAGGTGAGTTCCCTGTCCTAGCTTGCTTGTTTGCCTGCTTGCTGGCTTTCCTGGCTTGCCTTGGCTTGGCTTGTGATGGGTGCCTGGGCTCCCTGGGCTCTTGTTCCAAAGGGCAGGAGGCTTTAGTCTTGTTGGCCTTGCTCTGTAGTCCGTCCGTGTTTCTAACGGGCTTGGCAAGCTGGGGGAATGGTGAAACTGGCTTGACTTTGCTTCCTGGCACACTTGTGCCTTTGGATGAGGTGTGTTGGTTTGTGTGAGGGGCAGAGAAATGGGTTTGGGATCAGGGCCAGGCATTTTGTAGCTTGGCTGTGTATTCTTGCAGGGGAAGCCCTTAGACCTTTTAGGGTCGTGTTAATTTCTCCCGGACACCTTTCTTTCTTTCTTTATGCGTTTGGGTCTTTGTGTATTTCTGTAACTCGGTAGGTAGTTGTAAACGTATTTGTGGTCCTAGGTGTATGTAGGTATGTATTCATTGACTGGGTTCTCCGAGGAAGGTTGGTTTGGTATTTTCAGGCGAGGGACTCTCCCTTTGGGCCTGGGCAGTCATGGACAGTGACCGTCCTCCCGACCACTCCGTGCTGCCTGGGAAGCTGCGGGGACAGGCGCCTGCTGCCACACGCAGCAAGTTTTCTCCTGGAGCTTAAGCTGTCAAGGTTTTGGCCTGAGACCCCTTGAACTGTGATCCTGCCTTTTGTCTGCCTTCTGGGTGTCTGGGATTCTAGGCGTGAGACCCTGCAGGGGACTTGTTGGTTTTTAGAAGGAGAGCGTTGCCCTGTAGCTCATGCCGACCTGGTAGCTGGGGTCCCCCTGTCTCAGCCCCGCAAGGGCAGGAATGACATGTGTGCGCCCTCCTCGCTGGCTTTAGGTGTGTTTTGTGCTTCGGTAGCTTAGTTTGTTACTTTGGTGTTTTTCACTGGGATAGATTGTGTGTGTAGGGTGTGGGTGTGATCCATTTTAAAAATTCTAAATCGGCCTGGCCTGTGGGGTCCACTGGTTTGACTGTCCCCCCGCCCCCTTAGGGGTCCCCTAGGGCCCGACTTAAGGCAGCGGTCTGGCCGGAAGCGTCTCTTTTCTCTTTCTCCCACGTGTATGCAGTGCAGTCAGTCCCTTCTGGCATATAGCCTTCTCTACTCACCCTCATTCACCCTCCCCCATGCCACAAGCACCCGACCACACACAGGCTGTACCTACTGGACAGACCTGTCTTCCTGATGAAGGTTAATGTGAGTGTACCAAGGGCTTCCTCACTGTTTCCCTGCAGGGAGTCCACCTCACCTCTTTGTGGTCACCTCCTCACCTTGCTCTCCCTTACCCTCTGACCTCCTGCCCTGGAGTTTTCAGGACTTAGAATTCCTATGCTGCTCCTAGACTCTCCGAGCAGGGTTGTTTCTTTGAACCTTCTCCTGGATGCTCTCCTTCCTTTTTCCTTGGCCTCCCCCCTCCCTCCCCCGAGATGTCCAAACAGTGTTCTTTGCTTTAACTTCCTGAAGTGTGCATTTCAATTCGTTCTTCTCTAGATGTTCGTAGAATCCATTGTCAGCACCGTGGAAGAAGCACTGTGTACATTGCCGACCCCGGGCCCCAAGACCCCCTGTCCCCTGGGTATTTCAGGCTTCCAAAGGGTGTGGTTGAATGGTACTTTTCCTTAGTTCCCCCAGTGTGCGTGTCAATTCGTCCTTCCCTGGACTTTGGTAGTGGAAACCATCCTGAAGAAGCAGTGAAGGTACATTTGAGTCATGGTGCCCCAACCCCCCTGCCCTCTCCCCGCCAGACTAGCAGACACCATGAGCTCTTGGTATTTCTGACTTCCTACAGCGGCAGGGGGTCCTTGTGGCCCTGCAGGGTTGTAAAGTAGGGAAGCCTTAGAGTAGGTGGCCACGCCTTGGTGAACTCATGTGTTTGTCTGGTTTTGCATGCAGGGATGGGGGTTGCGTGGTTGGCAAGACGTGGTAAGAAGCATCACTCGGAGGCCCGTTTCAGCTAGAAGAAGTTTTATTTCACTACACTCGGATGACTTCCTTCATCAGGCATGGATCTGCTCTAAGGTGAGGTGGGGACGGTGGGGATCTCCTGGAGTGTAGCTTGGAGGTGCTGGGAGCAAAGAGGAGGAGAGGACTGGAAAATGTCCAGGGAGTGTGGGGGACGCTTGGAAAGAATGAGTGGTGCAATTTTGAAAACTTAGGGGAGACCAACGCTTTGGGGGAGGAGGGCAGGGCTGAGCAGGTTCCTTGGCTGGTGGGTTCCAGTGAGCTGAGGCAGGTGCCCTGGCCCTGATCTGTGAAGTGCTGTGTTTGTGCATAGCAGACAGAGGCAGTTTTGGGCAAAGGATCCCACCAAGCCTTCCTCCCAGCTTCCTGGGCTGGCCCGGGCTGTTGAGGGAGGGCAGGGCTGGTGGGGGTGGGGCAGGGGAGTGGATGGCCAGCAGGTGGAGGGAGGTGGGCCCTGCAGAGCTGCGGAGGGTGTGTGTGTGGGGGAGGTCGGAGCTGGGCTCCAGGTCCCTGCAGGCCACCCAAGCCCGGGGGGCTCCTGGAGAAATGCAGAGAAGAGGAGGGCTCCTGGTGCTCTTCCTCTGGGAGAGAGGCAGTGGGTCCTTCTGGGCAGGCCAAGTTCAGTGTTTGGGACGTTTACCCCCCCGCCCCCCCCGTGCGCTGTGCAGCTGGGCTCTGGGCAGCGCTTGAAGCTGCCTTCTGACAGGCTTGTCTTTTTTAGGCTCCCTGCCAGCCGCCTGAGGGAGTCCCCCCTGGGGCCTTTGCCGCCCTGAGCGGCCAGGCATCTCGGGGGCGCGCAGGCGCGCGCACACGGAGGACCTGAGAACCCACCAGCCTCGCGGGTGAGTGAGCAAGGGGACCCGGCGGCATGGGCTGCAGCAGCCAGGGCTTGGGGCCTTGGCGCTGTGGAGTGGGCCACTTGGGAGGAGGACGTTCGGGCAGCCGCTAGGTGAGGCAGCGCCACCTCCACTGGGAGACCCGTGCTGGCGGGAAGGCGCCTGCACCCGCCTAGGGGGTGGCGCACCTCCCTAGCGGCCGGCCCGGGACGGGGGCGGTGGCAGCGGCGGCGGTGGCGGCGAGGCAGGCGCTTCAAGGTGGCGGCTTGCCTCCGCCCAGGGGTTTGTGTCAAGTCCCCCCGTTTTCGGTATTCGGAAGCCTGTCAACCTCCAGGTGAGTTCCCTGTCCTAGCTTGCTTGTTTGCCTGCTTGCTGGCTTTCCTGGCTTGCCTTGGCTTGGCTTGTGATGGGTGCCTGGGCTCCCTGGGCTCTTGTTCCAAAGGGCAGGAGGCTTTAGTCTTGTTGGCCTTGCTCTGTAGTCCGTCCGTGTTTCTAACGGGCTTGGCAAGCTGGGGGAATGGTGAAACTGGCTTGACTTTGCTTCCTGGCACACTTGTGCCTTTGGATGAGGTGTGTTGGTTTGTGTGAGGGGCAGAGAAATGGGTTTGGGATCAGGGCCAGGCATTTTGTAGCTTGGCTGTGTAATCTTGCAGGGGAAGCCCTTAGACCTTTTAGGGTCGTGTTAATTTCTCCCGGACACCTTTCTTTCTTTCTTTATGCGTTTGGGTCTTTGTGTATTTCTGTAACTCGGTAGGTAGTTGTAAACGTATTTGTGGTCCTAGGTGTATGTAGGTATGTATTCATTGACTGGGTTCTCCGAGGAAGGTTGGTTTGGTATTTTCAGGCGAGGGACTCTCCCTTTGGGCCTGGGCAGTCATGGACAGTGACCGTCCTCCCGACCACTCCGTGCTGCCTGGGAAGCTGCGGGGACAGGCGCCTGCTGCCACACGCAGCAAGTTTTCTCCTGGAGCTTAAGCTGTCAAGGTTTTGGCCTGAGACCCCTTGAACTGTGATCCTGCCTTTTGTCTGCCTTCTGGGTGTCTGGGATTCTAGGCGTGAGACCCTGCAGGGGACTTGTTGGTTTTTAGAAGGAGAGCGTTGCCCTGTAGCTCATGCCGACCTGGTAGCTGGGGTCCCCCTGTCTCAGCCCCGCAAGGGCAGGAATGACATGTGTGCGCCCTCCTCGCTGGCTTTAGGTGTGTTTTGTGCTTCGGTAGCTTAGTTTGTTACTTTGGTGTTTTTCACTGGGATAGATTGTGTGTGTAGGGTGTGGGTGTGATCCATTTTAAAAATTCTAAATCGGCCTGGCCTGTGGGGTCCACTGGTTTGACTGTCCCCCCGCCCCCTTAGGGGTCCCCTAGGGCCCGACTTAAGGCAGCGGTCTGGCCGGAAGCGTCTCTTTTCTCTTTCTCCCACGTGTATGCAGTGCAGTCAGTCCCTTCTGGCATATAGCCTTCTCTACTCACCCTCATTCACCCTCCCCCATGCCACAAGCACCCGACCACACACAGGCTGTACCTACTGGACAGACCTGTCTTCCTGATGAAGGTTAATGTGAGTGTACCAAGGGCTTCCTCACTGTTTCCCTGCAGGGAGTCCACCTCACCTCTTTGTGGTCACCTCCTCACCTTGCTCTCCCTTACCCTCTGACCTCCTGCCCTGGAGTTTTCAGGACTTAGAATTCCTATGCTGCTCCTAGACTCTCCGAGCAGGGTTGTTTCTTTGAACCTTCTCCTGGATGCTCTCCTTCCTTTTTCCTTGGCCTCCCCCCTCCCTCCCCCGAGATGTCCAAACAGTGTTCTTTGCTTTAACTTCCTGAAGTGTGCATTTCAATTCGTTCTTCTCTAGATGTTCGTAGAATCCATTGTCAGCACCGTGGAAGAAGCACTGTGTACATTGCCGACCCCGGGCCCCAAGACCCCCTGTCCCCTGGGTATTTCAGGCTTCCAAAGGGTGTGGTTGAATGGTACTTTTCCTTAGTTCCCCCAGTGTGCATGTCAATTCGTCCTTCCCTGGACTTTGGTAGTGGAAACCATCCTGAAGAAGCAGTGAAGGTACATTTGAGTCATGGTGCCCCAACCCCCCTGCCCTCTCCCCGCCAGACTAGCAGACACCATGAGCTCTTGGTATTTCTGACTTCCTACAGCGGCAGGGGGTCCTTGTGGCCCTGCAGGGTTGTAAAGTAGGGAAGCCTTAGAGTAGGTGGCCACGCCTTGGTGAACTCATGTGTTTGTCTGGTTTTGCATGCAGGGATGGGGGTTGCGTGGTTGGCAAGACGTGGTAAGAAGCATCACTCGGAGGCCCGTTTCAGCTAGAAGAAGTTTTATTTCACTACACTCGGATGACTTCCTTCATCAGGCATGGATCTGCTCTAAGGTGAGGTGGGGACGGTGGGGATCTCCTGGAGTGTAGCTTGGAGGTGCTGGGAGCAAAGAGGAGGAGAGGACTGGAAAATGTCCAGGGAGTGTGGGGGACGCTTGGAAAGAATGAGTGGTGCAATTTTGAAAACTTAGGGGAGACCAACGCTTTGGGGGAGGAGGGCAGGGCTGAGCAGGTTCCTTGGCTGGTGGGTTCCAGTGAGCTGAGGCAGGTGCCCTGGCCCTGATCTGTGAAGTGCTGTGTTTGTGCATAGCAGACAGAGGCAGTTTTGGGCAAAGGATCCCACCAAGCCTTCCTCCCAGCTTCCTGGGCTGGCCCAGGCTGTTGAGGGAGGGCAGGGCTGGTGGGGGTGGGGCAGGGGAGTGGATGGCCAGCAGGTGGAGGGAGGTGGGCCCTGCAGAGCTGCGGAGGGTGTGTGTGTGGGGGAGGTCGGAGCTGGGCTCCAGGTCCCTGCAGGCCACCCAAGCCCGGGGGGCTCCTGGAGAAATGCAGAGAAGAGGAGGGCTCCTGGTGCTCTTCCTCTGGGAGAGAGGCAGTGGGTCCTTCTGGGCAGGCCAAGTTCAGTGTTTGGGACGTTTACCCCCCCGCCCCCCCCCCCCCCCCCGTGCGCTGTGCAGCTGGGCTCTGGGCAGCGCTTGAAGCTGCCTTCTGACAGGCTTGTCTTTTTTAGGCTCCCTGCCAGCCGCCTGAGGGAGTCCCCCCTGGGGCCTTTGCCGCCCTGAGCGGCCAGGCATCTCGGGGGCGCCCAGGCGCGCGCACACGGAGGACACGAGAACCCACCAGCCTCGCGGGTGAGTGAGCAAGGGGACCCGGCCGGATGGGCTGCAGCAGCCAGGGCTTGGGGCCTTGGCGCTGTGGAGTGGGCCACTTGGGAGGAGGACGTTCGGGCAGCCGCTAGGTGAGGCAGGGCCACCTCCACTGGGAGACCCGTGCTGGCGGGAAGGCGCCTGCACCCGCCTAGGGGGTGGCGCACCTCCCTAGCGGCCGGCCCGGGACGGGGGCGGTGGCAGCGGCGGCGGTGGCGGCGAGGCAGGCGCTTCAAGGTGGCGGCTTGCCTCCGCCCAGGGGTTTGTGTCAAGTCCCCCCGTTTTCGGTATTCGGAAGCCTGTCAACCTCCAGGTGAGTTCCCTGTCCTAGCTTGCTTGTTTGCCTGCTTGCTGGCTTTCCTGGCTTGCCTTGGCTTGGCTTGTGATGGGTGCCTGGGCTCCCTGGGCTCTTGTTCCAAAGGGCAGGAGGCTTTAGTCTTGTTGGCCTTGCTCTGTAGTCCGTCCGTGTTTCTAACGGGCTTGGCAAGCTGGGGGAATGGTGAAACTGGCTTGACTTTGCTTCCTGGCACACTTGTGCCTTTGGATGAGGTGTGTTGGTTTGTGTGAGGGGCAGAGAAATGGGTTTGGGATCAGGGCCAGGCATTTTGTAGCTTGGCTGTGTATTCTTGCAGGGGAAGCCCTTAGACCTTTTAGGGTCGTGTTAATTTCTCCCGGACACCTTTCTTTCTTTCTTTATGCGTTTGGGTCTTTGTGTATTTCTGTAACTCGGTAGGTAGTTGTAAACGTATTTGTGGTCCTAGGTGTATGTAGGTATGTATTCATTGACTGGGTTCTCCGAGGAAGGTTGGTTTGGTATTTTCAGGCGAGGGACTCTCCCTTTGGGCCTGGGCAGTCATGGACAGTGACCGTCCTCCCGACCACTCCGTGCTGCCTGGGAAGCTGCGGGGACAGGCGCCTGCTGCCACACGCAGCAAGTTTTCTCCTGGAGCTTAAGCTGTCAAGGTTTTGGCCTGAGACCCCTTGAACTGTGATCCTGCCTTTTGTCTGCCTTCTGGGTGTCTGGGATTCTAGGCGTGAGACCCTGCAGGGGACTTGTTGGTTTTTAGAAGGAGAGCGTTGCCCTGTAGCTCATGCCGACCTGGTAGCTGGGGTCCCCCTGTCTCAGCCCCGCAAGGGCAGGAATGACATGTGTGCGCCCTCCTCGCTGGCTTTAGGTGTGTTTTGTGCTTCGGTAGCTTAGTTTGTTACTTTGGTGTTTTTCACTGGGATAGATTGTGTGTGTAGGGTGTGGGTGTGATCCATTTTAAAAATTCTAAATCGGCCTGGCCTGTGGGGTCCACTGGTTTGACTGTCCCCCCGCCCCCTTAGGGGTCCCCTAGGGCCCGACTTAAGGCAGCGGTCTGGCCGGAAGCGTCTCTTTTCTCTTTCTCCCACGTGTATGCAGTGCAGTCAGTCCCTTCTGGCATATAGCCTTCTCTACTCACCCTCATTCACCCTCCCCCATGCCACAAGCACCCGACCACACACAGGCTGTACCTACTGGACAGACCTGTCTTCCTGATGAAGGTTAATGTGAGTGTACCAAGGGCTTCCTCACTGTTTCCCTGCAGGGAGTCCACCTCACCTCTTTGTGGTCACCTCCTCACCTTGCTCTCCCTTACCCTCTGACCTCCTGCCCTGGAGTTTTCAGGACTTAGAATTCCTATGCTGCTCCTAGACTCTCCGAGCAGGGTTGTTTCTTTGAACCTTCTCCTGGATGCTCTCCTTCCTTTTTCCTTGGCCTCCCCCCTCCCTCCCCCGAGATGTCCAAACAGTGTTCTTTGCTTTAACTTCCTGAAGTGTGCATTTCAATTCGTTCTTCTCTAGATGTTCGTAGAATCCATTGTCAGCACCGTGGAAGAAGCACTGTGTACATTGCCGACCCCGGGCCCCAAGACCCCCTGTCCCCTGGGTATTTCAGGCTTCCAAAGGGTGTGGTTGAATGGTACTTTTCCTTAGTTCCCCCAGTGTGCGTGTCAATTCGTCCTTCCCTGGACTTTGGTAGTGGAAACCATCCTGAAGAAGCAGTGAAGGTACATTTGAGTCATGGTGCCCCAACCCCCCTGCCCTCTCCCCGCCAGACTAGCAGACACCATGAGCTCTTGGTATTTCTGACTTCCTACAGCGGCAGGGGGTCCTTGTGGCCCTGCAGGGTTGTAAAGTAGGGAAGCCTTAGAGTAGGTGGCCACGCCTTTGTGAACTCATGTGTTTGTCTGGTTTTGCATGCAGGGATGGGGGTTGCGTGGTTGGCAAGACGTGGTAAGAAGCATCACTCGGAGGCCCGTTTCAGCTAGAAGAAGTTTTATTTCACTACACTCGGATGACTTCCTTCATCAGGCATGGATCTGCTCTAAGGTGAGGTGGGGACGGTGGGGATCTCCTGGAGTGTAGCTTGGAGGTGCTGGGAGCAAAGAGGAGGAGAGGACTGGAAAATGTCCAGGGAGTGTGGGGGACGCTTGGAAAGAATGAGTGGTGCAATTTTGAAAACTTAGGGGAGACCAACGCTTTGGGGGAGGAGGGCAGGGCTGAGCAGGTTCCTTGGCTGGTGGGTTCCAGTGAGCTGAGGCAGGTGCCCTGGCCCTGATCTGTGAAGTGCTGTGTTTGTGCATAGCAGACAGAGGCAGTTTTGGGCAAAGGATCCCACCAAGCCTTCCTCCCAGCTTCCTGGGCTGGCCCAGGCTGTTGAGGGAGGGCAGGGCTGGTGGGGGTGGGGCAGGGGAGTGGATGGCCAGCAGGTGGAGGGAGGTGGGCCCTGCAGAGCTGCGGAGGGTGTGTGTGTGGGGGAGGTCGGAGCTGGGCTCCAGGTCCCTGCAGGCCACCCAAGCCCGGGGGGCTCCTGGAGAAATGCAGAGAAGAGGAGGGCTCCTGGTGCTCTTCCTCTGGGAGAGAGGCAGTGGGTCCTTCTGGGCAGGCCAAGTTCAGTGTTTGGGACGTTTACCCCCCCGCCCCCCCCCGTGCGCTGTGCAGCTGGGCTCTGGGCAGCGCTTGAAGCTGCCTTCTGACAGGCTTGTCTTTTTTAGGCTCCCTGCCAGCCGCCTGAGGGAGTCCCCCCTGGGGCCTTTGCCGCCCTGAGCGGCCAGGCATCTCGGGGGCGCGCAGGCGCGCGCACACGGAGGACCCGAGAACCCACCAGCCTCGCGGGTGAGTGAGCAAGGGGACCCGGCCGGATGGGCTGCAGCAGCCAGGGCTTGGGGCCTTGGCGCTGTGGAGTGGGCCACTTGGGAGGAGGACGTTCGGGCAGCCGCTAGGTGAGGCAGCGCCACCTCCACTGGGAGACCCGTGCTGGCGGGAAGGCGCCAGCACCCGCCTAGGGGGTGGCGCACCTCCCTAGCGGCCGGCCCGGGACGGGGGCGGTGGCAGCGGCGGCGGTGGCGGCGAGGCAGGCGCTTCAAGGTGGCGGCTTGCCTCCGCCCAGGGGTTTGTGTCAAGTCCCCCCGTTTTCGGTATTCGGAAGCCTGTCAACCTCCAGGTGAGTTCCCTGTCCTAGCTTGCTTGTTTGCCTGCTTGCTGGCTTTCCTGGCTTGCCTTGGCTTGGCTTGTGATGGGTGCCTGGGCTCCCTGGGCTCTTGTTCCAAAGGGCAGGAGGCTTTAGTCTTGTTGGCCTTGCTCTGTAGTCCGTCCGTGTTTCTAACGGGCTTGGCAAGCTGGGGGAATGGTGAAACTGGCTTGACTTTGCTTCCTGGCACACTTGTGCCTTTGGATGAGGTGTGTTGGTTTGTGTGAGGGGCAGAGAAATGGGTTTGGGATCAGGGCCAGGCATTTTGTAGCTTGGCTGTGTAATCTTGCAGGGGAAGCCCTTAGACCTTTTAGGGTCGTGTTAATTTCTCCCGGACACCTTTCTTTCTTTCTTTATGCGTTTGGGTCTTTGTGTATTTCTGTAACTCGGTAGGTAGTTGTAAACGTATTTGTGGTCCTAGGTGTATGTAGGTATGTATTCATTGACTGGGTTCTCCGAGGAAGGTTGGTTTGGTATTTTCAGGCGAGGGACTCTCCCTTTGGGCCTGGGCAGTCATGGACAGTGACCGTCCTCCCGACCACTCCGTGCTGCCTGGGAAGCTGCGGGGACAGGCGCCTGCTGCCACACGCAGCAAGTTTTCTCCTGGAGCTTAAGCTGTCAAGGTTTTGGCCTGAGACCCCTTGAACTGTGATCCTGCCTTTTGTCTGCCTTCTGGGTGTCTGGGATTCTAGGCGTGAGACCCTGCAGGGGACTTGTTGGTTTTTAGAAGGAGAGCGTTGCCCTGTAGCTCATGCCGACCTGGTAGCTGGGGTCCCCCTGTCTCAGCCCCGCAAGGGCAGGAATGACATGTGTGCGCCCTCCTCGCTGGCTTTAGGTGTGTTTTGTGCTTCGGTAGCTTAGTTTGTTACTTTGGTGTTTTTCACTGGGATAGATTGTGTGTGTAGGGTGTGGGTGTGATCCATTTTAAAAATTCTAAATCGGCCTGGCCTGTGGGGTCCACTGGTTTGACTGTCCCCCCGCCCCCTTAGGGGTCCCCTAGGGCCCGACTTAAGGCAGCGGTCTGGCCGGAAGCGTCTCTTTTCTCTTTCTCCCACGTGTATGCAGTGCAGTCAGTCCCTTCTGGCATATAGCCTTCTCTACTCACCCTCATTCACCCTCCCCCATGCCACAAGCACCCGACCACACACAGGCTGTACCTACTGGACAGACCTGTCTTCCTGATGAAGGTTAATGTGAGTGTACCAAGGGCTTCCTCACTGTTTCCCTGCAGGGAGTCCACCTCACCTCTTTGTGGTCACCTCCTCACCTTGCTCTCCCTTACCCTCTGACCTCCTGCCCTGGAGTTTTCAGGACTTAGAATTCCTATGCTGCTCCTAGACTCTCCGAGCAGGGTTGTTTCTTTGAACCTTCTCCTGGATGCTCTCCTTCCTTTTTCCTTGGCCTCCCCCCTCCCTCCCCCGAGATGTCCAAACAGTGTTCTTTGCTTTAACTTCCTGAAGTGTGCATTTCAATTCGTTCTTCTCTAGATGTTCGTAGAATCCATTGTCAGCACCGTGGAAGAAGCACTGTGTACATTGCCGACCCCGGGCCCCAAGACCCCCTGTCCCCTGGGTATTTCAGGCTTCCAAAGGGTGTGGTTGAATGGTACTTTTCCTTAGTTCCCCCAGTGTGCGTGTCAATTCGTCCTTCCCTGGACTTTGGTAGTGGAAACCATCCTGAAGAAGCAGTGAAGGTACATTTGAGTCATGGTGCCCCAACCCCCCTGCCCTCTCCCCGCCAGACTAGCAGACACCATGAGCTCTTGGTATTTCTGACTTCCTACAGCGGCAGGGGGTCCTTGTGGCCCTGCAGGGTTGTAAAGTAGGGAAGCCTTAGAGTAGGTGGCCACGCCTTGGTGAACTCATGTGTTTGTCTGGTTTTGCATGCAGGGATGGGGGTTGCGTGGTTGGCAAGACGTGGTAAGAAGCATCACTCGGAGGCCCGTTTCAGCTACAAGAAGTTTTATTTCACTACACTCGGATGACTTCCTTCATCAGGCATGGATCTGCTCTAAGGTGAGGTGGGGACGGTGGGGATCTCCTGGAGTGTAGCTTGGAGGTGCTGGGAGCAAAGAGGAGGAGAGGACTGGAAAATGTCCAGGGAGTGTGGGGGACGCTTGGAAAGAATGAGTGGTGCAATTTTGAAAACTTAGGGGAGACCAACGCTTTGGGGGAGGAGGGCAGGGCTGAGCAGGTTCCTTGGCTGGTGGGTTCCAGTGAGCTGAGGCAGGTGCCCTGGCCCTGATCTGTGAAGTGCTGTGTTTGTGCATAGCAGACAGAGGCAGTTTTGGGCAAAGGATCCCACCAAGCCTTCCTCCCAGCTTCCTGGGCTGGCCCAGGCTGTTGAGGGAGGGCAGGGCTGGTGGGGGTGGGGCAGGGGAGTGGATGGCCAGCAGGTGGAGGGAGGTGGGCCCTGCAGAGCTGCGGAGGGTGTGTGTGTGGGGGAGGTCGGAGCTGGGCTCCAGGTCCCTGCAGGCCACCCAATCCCGGGGGGCTCCTGGAGAAATGCAGAGAAGAGGAGGGCTCCTGGTGCTCTTCCTCTGGGAGAGAGGCAGTGGGTCCTTCTGGGCAGGCCAAGTTCAGTGTTTGGGACGTTTACCCCCCCGCCCCCCCGTGCGCTGTGCAGCTGGGCTCTGGGCAGCGCTTGAAGCTGCCTTCTGACAGGCTTGTCTTTTTTAGGCTCCCTGCCAGCCGCCTGAGGGAGTCCCCCCTGGGGCCTTTGCCGCCCTGAGCGGCCAGGCATCTCGGGGGCGCGCAGGCGCGCGCACACGGAGGACCCGAGAACCCACCAGCCTCGCGGGTGAGTGAGCAAAGGGACCCGGCCGGATGGGCTGCAGCAGCCAGGGCTTGGGGCCTTGGCGCTGTGGAGTGGGCCACTTGGGAGGAGGACGTTCGGGCAGCCGCTAGGTGAGGCAGCGCCACCTCCACTGGGAGACCCGTGCTGGCGGGAAGGCGCCTGCACCCGCCTAGGGGGTGGCGCACCTCCCTAGCGGCCGGCCCAGGACGGGGGCGGTGGCGGCGGCGGCGGTGGCGGCGAGGCAGGCGCTTCAAGGTGGCGGCTTGCCTCCGCCCAGGGGTTTGTGTCAAGTCCCCCCGTTTTCGGTATTCGGAAGCCTGTCAACCTCCAGGTGAGTTCCCTGTCCTAGCTTGCTTGTTTGCCTGCTTGCTGGCTTTCCTGGCTTGCCTTGGCTTGGCTTGTGATGGGTGCCTGGGCTCCCTGGGCTCTTGTTCCAAAGGGCAGGAGGCTTTAGTCTTGTTGGCCTTGCTCTGTAGTCCGTCCGTGTTTCTAACGGGCTTGGCAAGCTGGGGGAATGGTGAAACTGGCTTGACTTTGCTTCCTGGCACACTTGTGCCTTTGGATGAGGTGTGTTGGTTTGTGTGAGGGGCAGAGAAATGGGTTTGGGATCAGGGCCAGGCATTTTGTAGCTTGGCTGTGTATTCTTGCAGGGGAAGCCCTTAGACCTTTTAGGGTCGTGTTAATTTCTCCCGGACACCTTTCTTTCTTTCTTTATGCGTTTGGGTCTTTGTGTATTTCTGTAACTCGGTAGGTAGTTGTAAACGTATTTGTGGTCCTAGGTGTATGTAGGTATGTATTCATTGACTGGGTTCTCCGAGGAAGGTTGGTTTGGTATTTTCAGGCGAGGGACTCTCCCTTTGGGCCTGGGCAGTCATGGACAGTGACCGTCCTCCCGACCACTCCGTGCTGCCTGGGAAGCTGCGGGGACAGGCGCCTGCTGCCACACGCAGCAAGTTTTCTCCTGGAGCTTAAGCTGTCAAGGTTTTGGCCTGAGACCCCTTGAACTGTGATCCTGCCTTTTGTCTGCCTTCTGGGTGTCTGGGATTCTAGGCGTGAGACCCTGCAGGGGACTTGTTGGTTTTTAGAAGGAGAGCGTTGCCCTGTAGCTCATGCCGACCTGGTAGCTGGGGTCCCCCTGTCTCAGCCCCGCAAGGGCAGGAATGACATGTGTGCGCCCTCCTCGCTGGCTTTAGGTGTGTTTTGTGCTTCGGTAGCTTAGTTTGTTACTTTGGTGTTTTTCACTGGGATAGATTGTGTGTGTAGGGTGTGGGTGTGATCCATTTTAAAAATTCTAAATCGGCCTGGCCTGTGGGGTCCACTGGTTTGACTGTCCCCCCGCCCCCTTAGGGGTCCCCTAGGGCCCGACTTAAGGCAGCGGTCTGGCCGGAAGCGTCTCTTTTCTCTTTCTCCCACGTGTATGCAGTGCAGTCAGTCCCTTCTGGCATATAGCCTTCTCTACTCACCCTCATTCACCCTCCCCCATGCCACAAGCACCCGATCACACACAGGCTGTACCTACTGGACAGACCTGTCTTCCTGATGAAGGTTAATGTGAGTGTACCAAGGGCTTCCTCACTGTTTCCCTGCAGGGAGTCCACCTCACCTCTTTGTGGTCACCTCCTCACCTTGCTCTCCCTTACCCTCTGACCTCCTGCCCTGGAGTTTTCAGGACTTAGAATTCCTATGCTGCTCCTAGACTCTCCGAGCAGGGTTGTTTCTTTGAACCTTCTCCTGGATGCTCTCCTTCCTTTTTCCTTGGCCTCCCCCCTCCCTCCCCCGAGATGTCCAAACAGTGTTCTTTGCTTTAACTTCCTGAAGTGTGCATTTCAATTCGTTCTTCTCTAGATGTTCGTAGAATCCATTGTCAGCACCTTGGAAGAAGCACTGTGTACATTGCCGACCCCGGGCCCCAAGACCCCCTGTCCCCTGGGTATTTCAGGCTTCCAAAGGGTGTGGTTGAATGGTACTTTTCCTTAGTTCCCCCAGTGTGCGTGTCAATTCGTCCTTCCCTGGACTTTGGTAGTGGAAACCATCCTGAAGAAGCAGTGAAGGTACATTTGAGTCATGGTGCCCCAACCCCCCTGCCCTCTCCCCGCCAGACTAGCAGACACCATGAGCTCTTGGTATTTCTGACTTCCTACAGCGGCAGGGGGTCCTTGTGGCCCTGCAGGGTTGTAAAGTAGGGAAGCCTTAGAGTAGGTGGCCACGCCTTGGTGAACTCATGTGTTTGTCTGGTTTTGCATGCAGGGATGGGGGTTGCGTGGTTGGCAAGACGTGGTAAGAAGCATCACTCGGAGGCCCGTTTCAGCTAGAAGAAGTTTTATTTCACTACACTCGGATGACTTCCTTCATCAGGCATGGATCTGCTCTAAGGTGAGGTGGGGACGGTGGGGATCTCCTGGAGTGTAGCTTGGAGGTGCTGGGAGCAAAGAGGAGGAGAGGACTGGAAAATGTCCAGGGAGTGTGGGGGACGCTTGGAAAGAATGAGTGGTGCAATTTTGAAAACTTAGGGGAGACCAACGCTTTGGGGGAGGAGGGCAGGGCTGAGCAGGTTCCTTGGCTGGTGGGTTCCAGTGAGCTGAGGCAGGTGCCCTGGCCCTGATCTGTGAAGTGCTGTGTTTGTGCATAGCAGACAGAGGCAGTTTTGGGCAAAGGATCCCACCAAGCCTTCCTCCCAGCTTCCTGGGCTGGCCCGGGCTGTTGAGGGAGGGCAGGACTGGTGGGGGTGGGGCAGGGGAGTGGATGGCCAGCAGGTGGAGGGAGGTGGGCCCTGCAGAGCTGCGGAGGGTGTGTGTGTGGGGGAGGTCGGAGCTAGGCTCCAGGTCCCTGCAGGCCACCCAAGCCCGGGTGGCTCCTGGAGAAATGCAGAGAAGAGGAGGGCTCCTGGTGCTCTTCCTCTGGGAGAGAGGCAGTGGGTCCTTCTGGGCAGGCCAAGTTCAGTGTTTGGGACGTTTACCCCCCCGCCCCCCCGTGCGCTGTGCAGCTGGGCTCTGGGCAGCGCTTGAAGCTGCCTTCTGACAGGCTTGTCTTTTTTAGGCTCCCTGCCAGCTGCCTGAGGGAGTCCCCCCTGGGGCCTTTGCCGCCCTGAGCGGCCAGGCATCTCGGGGGCGCGCAGGCGCGCGCACACGGAGGACCCGAGAACCCACCAGCCTCGCGGGTGAGTGAGCAAGGGGACCCGGCCGGATGGGCTGCAGCAGCCAGGGCTTGGGGCCTTGGCGCTGTGGAGTGGGCCACTTGGGAGGAGGTCGTTCGGGCAGCCGCTAGGTGAGGCAGCGCCACCTCCACTGGGAGACCCGTGCTGGCGGGAAGGCGCCTGCACCCGCCTAGGGGGTGGCGCACCTCCCTAGCGGCCGGCCCGGGACGGGGGCGGTGGCGGCGGCGGCGGTGGCGGCGAGGCAGGCGCTTCAAGGTGGCGGCTTGCCTCCGCCCAGGGGTTTGTGTCAAGTCCCCCCGTTTTCGGTATTCGGAAGCCTGTCAACCTCCAGGTGAGTTCCCTGTCCTAGCTTGCTTGTTTGCCTGCTTGCTGGCTTTCCTGGCTTGCCTTGGCTTGGCTTGTGATGGGTGCCTGGGCTCCCTGGGCTCTTGTTCCAAAGGGCAGGAGGCTTTAGTCTTGTTGGCCTTGCTCTGTAGTCCGTCCGTGTTTCTAACGGGCTTGGCAAGCTGGGGGAATGGTGAAACTGGCTTGACTTTGCTTCCTGGCACACTTGTGCCATTGGATGAGGTGTGTTGGTTTGTGTGAGGGGCAGAGAAATGGGTTTGGGATCAGGGCCAGGCATTTTGTAGCTTGGCTGTGTATTCTTGCAGGGGAAGCCCTTAGACCTTTTAGGGTCGTGTTAATTTCTCCCGGACACCTTTCTTTCTTTCTTTATGCGTTTGGGTCTTTGTGTATTTCTGTAACTCGGTAGGTAGTTGTAAACGTATTTGTGGTCCTAGGTGTATGTAGGTATGTATTCATTGACTGGGTTCTCCGAGGAAGGTTGGTTTGGTATTTTCAGGCGAGGGACTCTCCCTTTGGGCCTGGGCAGTCATGGACAGTGACCGTCCTCCCGACCACTCCGTGCCGCCTGGGAAGCTGCGGGGACAGGCGCCTGCTGCCACACGCAGCAAGTTTTCTCCTGGAGCTTAAGCTGTCAAGGTTTTGGCCTGAGACCACTTGAACTGTGATCCTGCCTTTTGTCTGCCTTCTGGGTGTCTGGGATTCTAGGCGTGAGACCCTGCAGGGGACTTGTTGGTTTTTAGAAGGAGAGCGTTGCCCTGTAGCTCATGCCGACCTGGTAGCTGGGGTCCCCCTGTCTCAGCCCCGCAAGGGCAGGAATGACATGTGTGCGCCCTCCTCGCTGGCTTTAGGTGTGTTTTGTGCTTCGGTAGCTTAGTTTGTTACTTTGGTGTTTTTCACTGGGATAGATTGTGTGTGTAGGGTGTGGGTGTGATCCATTTTAAAAATTCTAAATCGGCCTGGCCTGTGGGGTCCACTGGTTTGACTGTCCCCCCGCCCCCTTAGGGGTCCCCTAGGGCCCGACTTAAGGCAGCGGTCTGGCCGGAAGCGTCTCTTTTCTCTTTCTCCCACGTGTATGCAGTGCAGTCAGTCCCTTCTGGCATATAGCCTTCTCTACTCACCCTCATTCACCCTCCCCCATGCCACAAGCACCCGACCACACACAGGCTGTACCTACTGGACAGACCTGTCTTCCTGATGAAGGTTAATGTGAGTGTACCAAGGGCTTCCTCACTGTTTCCCTGCAGGGAGTCCACCTCACCTCTTTGTGGTCACCTCCTCACCTTGCTCTCCCTTACCCTCTGACCTCCTGCCCTGGAGTTTTCAGGACTTAGAATTCCTATGCTGCTCCTAGACTCTCCGAGCAGGGTTGTTTCTTTGAACCTTCTCCTGGATGCTCTCCTTCCTTTTTCCTTGGCCTCCCCCCTCCCTCCCCCGAGATGTCCAAACAGTGTTCTTTGCTTAAACTTCCTGAAGTGTGCATTTCAATTCGTTCTTCTCTAGATGTTCGTAGAATCCATTGTCTCCACCGTGGAAGAAGCAGTGTGTACATTGCCGACCCCGGGCCCCAAGACCCCCTGTCCCCTGGGTATTTCAGTCTTCCAAAGGGTGTGGTTAAATGGTACTTTTCCTTAGTTCCCCCAGTGTGCGTGTCAATTCATCCTTCCCTGGACTTTGGTAGTGGAAACCATCCTGAAGAAGCAGTGAGGGTACATTTGATTCATGGTGCCCCAACCCCCCTGCCCTCTCCCCGCCAGACTAGCAGACACCATGAGCTCTTGGTATTTCTGACTTCCTACAGCGGCAGGGGGTCCTTGTGGCCCTGCAGGGTTGTAAAGTAGGGAAGCCTTAGAGAAGGTGGCCACGCCTTGGTGAACTCATGTGTTTGTCTGGTTTTGCATGCAGGGATGGGGTTGCGTGGTTGGCAAGACGTGGTAAGAAGCATCACTCGGAGGCCCGTTTCAGCTAGAAGAAGTTTTATTTCACTACACTCGGATGACTTCCTTCATCAGGCGTGGATCTGCTCTAAGGTGAGGTGGGGACGGTGGGGATCTCCTGGAGTGTAGCTTGGAGGTGCTGGGAGCAAAGAGGAGGAGAGGATTGGAAAATGTCCAGGGAGTGTGGGGGACGCTTGGAAAGAATGAGTGGTGCAATTTTGAAAACTTAGGGGAGACCAACGCTTTGGGGGAGGAGGGCAGGGCTGAGCAGGTTCCTTGGCTGGTGGGTTCCAGTGAGCTGAGGCAGGTGCCCTGGCCCTGATCTGTGAAGTGCTGTGTTTGTGCATAGCAGACAGAGGCAGTTTTGGGCAAAGGTTCCCACCAAGCCTTCCTCCCAGCTTCCTGGGCTGGCCCGGGCTGTTGAGGGAGGGCAGGGCTGGTGGGGGTGGGGCAGGGGAGTGGATGGCCAGCAGGTGGAGGGAGGTGGGCCCTGCAGAGCTGCGGAGGGTGTGTGTGTGGGGGAGGTCGGAGCTGGGCTCCAGGTCCCTGCAGGCCACCCAAGCCCGGGGGGCTCCTGGAGAAATGCAGAGAAGAGGAGGGCTCCTGGTGCTCTTCCTCTGGGAGAGAGGCAGTGGGTCCTTCTGGGCAGGCCAAGTTCAGTGTTTGGGACGTTTACCCCCCCGCCCCCCCGTGCGCTGTGCAGCTGGGCTCTGGGCAGCGCTTGAAGCTGCCTTCTGACAGGCTTGTCTTTTTTAGGCTCCCTGCCAGCCGCCTGAGGGAGTCCCCCCTGGGGCCTTTGCCGCCCTGAGCGGCCAGGCATCTCGGGGGCGCGCAGGCGCGCGCACACGGAGGACCCGAGAACCGACCAGCCTCGCGGGTGAGTGAGCAAGGGGACCCGGCCGCATGGGCTGCAGCAGCCAGGGCTTGGGGCCTTGGCGCTGTGGAGTGGGCCACTTGGGAGGAGGACGTTCGGGCAGCCGCTAGGTGAGGCAGCGCCACCTCCCCTGGGAGACCCGTGCTGGCGGGAAGGCGCCTGCACCCGCCTAGGGGGTGGCGCACCTCCCTAGCGGCCGGCCCGGGACGGGGGCGGTGGCGGCGGCGGCGGTGGCGGCGAGGCAGGCGCTTCAAGGTGGCGGCTTGCCTCCGCCCAGGGGTTTGTGTCAAGTCCCCCCGTTTTCGGTATTCGGAAGCCTGTCAACCTCCAGGTGAGTTCCCTGTCCTAGCTTGCTTGTTTGCCTGCTTGCTGGCTTTCCTGGCTTGCCTTGGCTTGGCTTGTGATGGGTGCCTGGGCTCCCTGGGCTCTTGTTCCAAAGGGCAGGAGGCTTTAGTCTTGTTGGCCTTGCTCTGTAGTCCGTCCGTGTTTCTAACGGGCTTGGCAAGCTGGGGGAATGGTGAAACTGGCTTGACTTTGCTTCCTGGCACACTTGTGCCATTGGATGAGGTGTGTTGGTTTGTGTGAGGGGTAGAGAAATGGGTTTGGGATCAGGGCCAGGCATTTTGTAGCTTGGCTGTGTATTCTTGCAGGGGAAGCCCTTAGACCTTTTAGGGTCGTGTTAATTTCTCCCGGACACCTTTCTTTCTTTCTTTATGCGTTTGGGTCTTTGTGTATTTCTGTAACTCGGTAGGTAGTTGTAAACGTATTTGTGGTCCTAGGTGTATGTAGGTATGTATTCATTGACTGGGTTCTCCGAGGAAGGTTGGTTTGGTATTTTCAGGCGAGGGACTCTCCCTTTGGGCCTGGGCAGTCATGGACAGTGACCGTCCTCCCGACCACTCCGTGCTGCCTGGGAAGCTGCGGGGACAGGCGCCTGCTGCCACACGCAGCAAGTTTTCTCCTGGAGCTTAAGCTGTCAAGGTTTTGGCCTGAGACCCCTTGAACTGTGATCCTGCCTTTTGTCTGCCTTCTGGGTGTCTGGGATTCTAGGCGTGAGACCCTGCAGGGGACTTGTTGGTTTTTAGAAGGAGAGCGTTGCCCTGTAGCTCATGCCGACCTGGTAGCTGGGGTCCCCCTGTCTCAGCACCGCAAGGGCAGGAATGACATGTGTGCGCCCTCCTCGCTGGCTTTAGGTGTGTTTTGTGCTTCGGTAGCTTAGTTTGTTACTTTGGTGTTTTTCACTGGGATAGATTGTGTGTGTAGGGTGTGGGTGTGATCCATTTTAAAAATTCTAAATCGGCCTGGCCTGTGGGGTCCACTGGTTTGACTGTCCCCCCGCCCCCTTAGGGGTCCCCTAGGGCCCGACTTAAGGCAGCGGTCTGGCCGGAAGCGTCTCTTTTCTCTTTCTCCCACGTGTATGCAGTGCAGTCAGTCCCTTCTGGCATATAGCCTTCTCTACTCACCCTCATTCACCCTCCCCCATGCCACAAGCACGCGACCACACACAGGCTGTACCTACTGGACAGACCTGTCTTCCTGATGAAGGTCAATGTGAGTGTACCAAGGGCTTCCTCACTGTTTCCCTGCAGGGAGTCCACCTCACCTCTTTGTGGTCACCTCCTCACCTTGCTCTCCCTTACCCTCTGACCTCCTGCCCTGGAGTTTTGAGGACTTAGAATTCCTATGCTGCTCCTAGACTCTCCGAGCAGGGTTGTTTCTTTGAACCTTCTCCTGGATGCTCTCCTTCCTTTTTCCTTGGCCTCCCCCCTCCCTCCCCCGAGATGTCCAAACAGTGTTCTTTGCTTAAACTTCCTGAAGTGTGCATTTCAATTCGTACTTCTCTAGATGTTCGTAGAATCCATTGTCTCCACCGTGGAAGAAGCAGTGTGTACATTGCCGACCCCGGGCCCCAAGACCCCCTGTCCCCTGGGTATTTCAGTCTTCCAAAGGGTGTGGTTAAATGGTACTTT
This sequence comes from Castor canadensis, assembly GCF_047511655.1. Classification (NCBI taxonomy): domain Eukaryota; kingdom Metazoa; phylum Chordata; class Mammalia; order Rodentia; family Castoridae; genus Castor; species Castor canadensis. The sequence goes on from NC_133394.1 coordinate 62,872,069, forward strand.
TCCTTAGTTCCCCCAGTGTGCGTGTCAATTCATCCTTCCCTGGACTTTGGTAGTGGAAACCATCCTGAAGAAGCAGTGAGGGTACATTTGATTCATGGTGCCCCAACCCCCCTGCCCTCTCCCCGCCAGACTAGCAGACACCATGAGCTCTTGGTATTTCTGACTTCCTACAGCGGCAGGGGGTCCTTGTGGCCCTGCAGGGTTGTAAAGTAGGGAAGCCTTAGAGAAGGTGGCCACGCCTTGGTGAACTCATGTGTTTGTCTGGTTTTGCATGCAGGGATGGGGTTGTGTGGTTGGCAAGACCTGGTAAGAAGCATCACTCGGAGGCCCGTTTCAGCTAGAAGAAGTTTTATTTCACTACACTCGGATGACTTCCTTCATCAGGCGTGGATCTGCTCTAAGGTGAGGTGGGGACGGTGGGGATCTCCTGGAGTGTAGCTTGGAGGTGCTGGGAGCAAAGAGGAGGAGAGGATTGGAAAATGTCCAGGGAGTGTGGGGGACGTTTGGAAAGAATGAGTGGTGCAATTTTGAAAACTTAGGGGAGACCAACGCTTTGGGGGAGGAGGGCAGGGCTGAGCAGGTTCCTTGGCTGGTGGGTTCCAGTGAGCTGAGGCAGGTGCCCTGGCCCTGATCTGTGAAGTGCTGTGTTTGTGCATAGCAGACAGAGGCAGTTTTGGGCAAAGGTTCCCACCAAGCCTTCCTCCCAGCTTCCTGGGCTGGCCCGGGCTGTTGAGGGAGGGCAGGGCTGGTGGGGGTGGGGCAGGGGAGTGGATGGCCAGCAGGTGGAGGGAGGTGGGCCCTGCAGAGCTGCGGAGGGTGTGTGTGTGGGGGAGGTCGGAGCTGGGCTCCAGGTCCCTGCAGGCCACCCAAGCCCGGGGGGCTCCTGGAGAAATGCAGAGAAGAGGAGGGCTCCTGGTGCTCTTCCTCTGGGAGAGAGGCAGTGGGTCCTTCTGGGCAGGCCAAGTTCAGTGTTTGGGACGTTTACCCCCCCGCCCCCCCGTGCGCTGTGCAGCTGGGCTCTGGGCAGCGCTTGAAGCTGCCTTCTGACAGGCTTGTCTTTTTTAGGCTCCCTGCCAGCCGCCTGAGGGAGTCCCCCCTGGGGCGTTTGCCGCCCTGAGCGGCCAGGCATCTCGGGGGCGCGCAGGCGCGCGCACACGGAGGACCCGAGAACCGACCAGCCTCGCGGGTGAGTGAGCAAGGGGACCCGGTCGCATGGGCTGCAGCAGCCAGGGCTTGGGGCCTTGGCGCTGTGGAGTGGGCCACTTGGGAGGAGGACGTTCGGGCAGCCGCTAGGTGAGGCAGCGCCACCTCCACTGGGAGACCTGTGCTGGCGGGAAGGCGCCTGCACCCGCCTGGTGGGTGGCGCACCTCCCTAGCGGCCGGCCAAGGACGGGGGCGGCGGCGGCGGCGGCGGCGGCGTCGTTGGAGGCAGGCCCTTCAAGGTGGCAGGGGTTTGTGTCAAGTCCCCCCGTATTCGGTATTCGGAAGCCTGTCAACCTCCAGGTGAGTTCCCTGTCCTAGCTTGCTTGTTTGCCTGCTTGCTGGCTTTCCTGGCTTGCCTTGGCTTGGCTTGTGATGGGTGCCTGGGCTCCCTGGGCTCTTGTTCCAAAGGGCAGGAGGCTTTAGTCTTGTTGGCCTTGCTCTGTAGTCCGTCCGTGTTTCTAACGGGCTTGGCAAGCTGGGGGAATGGTGAAACTGGCTTGACTTTGCTTCCTGGCACACTTGTGCCTTTGGATGAGGTGTGTTGGTTTGTGTGAGGGGCAGAGAAATGGGTTTGGGATCAGGGCCAGGCATTTTGTAGCTTGGCTGTGTATTCTTGCAGGGGAAGCCCTTAGACCTTTTAGGGTCGTGTTAATTTCTCCCGGACACCTTTCTTTCTTTCTTTATGCGTTTGGGTCTTTGTGTATTTCTGTAACTCGGTAGGTAGTTGTAAACGTATTTGTGGTCCTAGGTGTATGTAGGTATGTATTCATTGACTGGGTTCTCCGAGGAAGGTTGGTTTGGTATTTTCAGGCGAGGGACTCTCCCTTTGGGCCTGGGCAGTCATGGACAGTGACCGTCCTCCCGACCACTCCGTGCTGCCTGGGAAGCTGCGGGGACAGGCGCCTGCTGCCACACGCAGCAAGTTTTCTCCTGGAGCTTAACCTGTCAAGGTTTTGGCCTGAGACCCCTTGAACTGTGATCCTGCCTTTTGTCTGCCTTCTGGGTGTCTGGGATTCTAGGCGTGAGACCCTGCAGGGGACTTGTTGGTTTTTAGAAGGAGAGCGTTGCCCTGTAGCTCATGCCGACCTGGTAGCTGGGGTCCCCCTGTCTCAGCACCGCAAGGGCAGGAATGACATGTGTGCGCCCTCCTCGCTGGCTTTAGGTGTGTTTTGTGCTTCGGTAGCTTAGTTTGTTACTTTGGTGTTTTTCACTGGGATAGATTGTGTGTGTAGGGTGTGGGTGTGATCCATTTTAAAAATTCTAAATCGGCCTGGCCTGTGGGGTCCACTGGTTTGACTGTCCCCCCGCCCCCTTAGGGGTCCCCTAGGGCCCGACTTAAGGCAGCGGTCTGGCCGGAAGCGTCTCTTTTCTCTTTCTCCCACGTGTATGCAGTGCAGTCAGTCCCTTCTGGCATATAGCCTTCTCTACTCACCCTCATTCACCCTCCCCCATGCCACAAGCACCCGACCACACACAGGCTGTACCTACTGGACAGACCTGTCTTCCTGATGAAGGTTAATGTGAGTGTACCAAGGGCTTCCTCACTGTTTCCCTGCAGGGAGTCCACCTCACCTCTTTGTGGTCACCTCCTCACCTTGCTCTCCCTTACCCTCTGACCTCCTGCCCTGGAGTTTTCAGGACTTAGAATTCCTATGCTGCTCCTAGACTCTCCGAGCAGGGTTGTTTCTTTGAACCTTCTCCTGGATGCTCTCCTTCCTTTTTCCTTGGCCTCCCCCCTCCCTCCCCCGAGATGTCCAAACAGTGTTCTTTGCTTTAACTTCCTGAAGTGTGCATTTCAATTCGTTCTTCTCTAGATGTTCGTAGAATCCATTGTCAGCACCGTGGAAGAAGCACTGTGTACATTGCCGACCCCGGGCCCCAAGACCCCCTGTCCCCTGGGTATTTCAGTCTTCCAAAGGGTGTGGTTAAATGGTACTTTTCCTTAGTTCCCCCAGTGTGCGTGTCAATTCGTCCTTCCCTGGACTTTGGTAGTGGAAACCATCCTGAAGAAGCAGTGAGGGTACATTTGATTCATGGTGCCCCAACCCCCCTGCCCTCTCCCCGCCAGACTAGCAGACACCATGAGCTCTTGGTATTTCTGACTTCCTACAGCGGCAGGGTGTCCTTGTGGCCCTGCAGGGTTGTAAAGTAGGGAAGCCTTAGAGAAGGTGGCCACGCCTTGGTGAACTCATGTGTTTGTCTGGTTTTGCATGCAGGGATGGGGTTGCGTGGTTGGCAAGACGTGGTAAGAAGCATCACTCGGAGGCCCGTTTCAGCTAGAAGAAGTTTTATTTCACTACACTCGGATGACTTCCTTCATCAGGCGTGGATCTGCTCTAAGGTGAGGTGGGGACGGTGGGGATCTCCTGGAGTGTAGCTTGGAGGTGCTGGGAGCAAAGAGGAGGAGAGGATTGGAAAATGTCCAGGGAGTGTGGGGGACGCTTGGAAAGAATGAGTGGTGCAATTTTGAAAACTTAGGGGAGACCAACGCTTTGGGGGAGGAGGGCAGGGCTGAGCAGGTTCCTTGGCTGGTGGGTTCCAGTGAGCTGAGGCAGGTGCCCTGGCCCTGATCTGTGAAGTGCTGTGTTTGTGCATAGCAGACAGAGGCAGTTTTGGGCAAAGGTTCCCACCAAGCCTTCCTCCCAGCTTCCTGGGCTGGCCCGGGCTGTTGAGGGAGGGCAGGGCTGGTGGGGGTGGGGCAGGGGAGTGGATGGCCAGCAGGTGGAGGGAGGTGGGCCCTGCAGAGCTGCGGAGGGTGTGTGTGTGGGGGAGGTCGGAGCTGGGCTCCAGGTCCCTGCAGGCCACCCAAGCCCGGGGGGCTCCTGGAGAAATGCAGAGAAGAGGAGGGCTCCTGGTGCTCTTCCTCTGGGAGAGAGGCAGTGGGTCCTTCTGGGCAGGCCAAGTTCAGTGTTTGGGACGTTTACCCCCCCGCCCCCCCGTGCGCTGTGCAGCTGGGCTCTGGGCAGCGCTTGAAGCTGCCTTCTGACAGGCTTGTCTTTTTTAGGCTCCCTGCCAGCCGCCTGAGGGAGTCCCCCCTGGGGCCTTTGCCGCCCTGAGCGGCCAGGCATCTCGGGGGCGCGCAGGCGCGCGCACACGGAGGACCCGAGAACCGACCAGCCTCGCGGGTGAGTGAGCAAGGGGACCCGGCCGCATGGGCTGCAGCAGCCAGGGCTTGGGGCCTTGGCGCTGTGGAGTGGGCCACTTGGGAGGAGGACGTTCGGGCAGCCGCTAGGTGAGGCAGCGCCACCTCCCCTGGGAGACCCGTGCTGGCGGGAAGGCGCCTGCACCCGCCTAGGGGGTGGCGCACCTCCCTAGCGGCCGGCCCGGGACGGGGGCGGTGGCAGCGGCGGCGGTGGCGGCGAGGCAGGCGCTTCAAGGTGGCGGCTTGCCTCCGCCCAGGGGTTTGTGTCAAGTCCCCCCGTTTTCGGTATTCGGAAGCCTGTCAACCTCCAGGTGAGTTCCCTGTCCTAGCTTGCTTGTTTGCCTGCTTGCTGGCTTTCCTGGCTTGCCTTGGCTTGGCTTGTGATGGGTGCCTGGGCTCCCTGGGCTCTTGTTCCAAAGGGCAGGAGGCTTTAGTCTTGTTGGCCTTGCTCTGTAGTCCGTCCGTGTTTCTAACGGGCTTGGCAAGCTGGGGGAATGGTGAAACTGGCTTGACTTTGCTTCCTGGCACACTTGTGCCTTTGGATGAGGTGTGTTGGTTTGTGTGAGGGGCAGAGAAATGGGTTTGGGATCAGGGCCAGGCATTTTGTAGCTTGGCTGTGTATTCTTGCAGGGGAAGCCCTTAGACCTTTTAGGGTCGTGTTAATTTCTCCCGGACACCTTTCTTTCTTTCTTTATGCGTTTGGGTCTTTGTGTATTTCTGTAACTCGGTAGGTAGTTGTAAACGTATTTGTGGTCCTAGGTGTATGTAGGTATGTATTCATTGACTGGGTTCTCCGAGGAAGGTTGGTTTGGTATTTTCAGGCGAGGGACTCTCCCTTTGGGCCTGGGCAGTCATGGACAGTGACCGTCCTCCCGACCACTCCGTGCTGCCTGGGAAGCTGCGGGGACAGGCGCCTGCTGCCACACGCAGCAAGTTTTCTCCTGGAGCTTAAGCTGTCAAGGTTTTGGCCTGAGACCCCTTGAACTGTGATCCTGCCTTTTGTCTGCCTTCTGGGTGTCTGGGATTCTAGGCGTGAGACCCTGCAGGGGACTTGTTGGTTTTTAGAAGGAGAGCGTTGCCCTGTAGCTCATGCCGACCTGGTAGCTGGGGTCCCCCTGTCTCAGCCCCGCAAGGGCAGGAATGACATGTGTGCGCCCTCCTCGCTGGCTTTAGGTGTGTTTTGTGCTTCGGTAGCTTAGTTTGTTACTTTGGTGTTTTTCACTGGGATAGATTGTGTGTGTAGGGTGTGGGTGTGATCCATTTTAAAAATTCTAAATCGGCCTGGCCTGTGGGGTCCACTGGTTTGACTGTCCCCCCGCCCCCTTAGGGGTCCCCTAGGGCCCGACTTAAGGCAGCGGTCTGGCCGGAAGCGTCTCTTTTCTCTTTCTCCCACGTGTATGCAGTGCAGTCAGTCCCTTCTGGCATATAGCCTTCTCTACTCACCCTCATTCACCCTCCCCCATGCCACAAGCACCCGACCACACACAGGCTGTACCTACTGGACAGACCTGTCTTCCTGATGAAGGTTAATGTGAGTGTACCAAGGGCTTCCTCACTGTTTCCCTGCAGGGAGTCCACCTCACCTCTTTGTGGTCACCTCCTCACCTTGCTCTCCCTTACCCTCTGACCTCCTGCCCTGGAGTTTTCAGGACTTAGAATTCCTATGCTGCTCCTAGACTCTCCGAGCAGGGTTGTTTCTTTGAACCTTCTCCTGGATGCTCTCCTTCCTTTTTCCTTGGCCTCCCCCCTCCCTCCCCCGAGATGTCCAAACAGTGTTCTTTGCTTTAACTTCCTGAAGTGTGCATTTCAATTCGTTCTTCTCTAGATGTTCGTAGAATCCATTGTCAGCACCGTGGAAGAAGCACTGTGTACATTGCCGACCCCGGGCCCCAAGACCCCCTGTCCCCTGGGTATTTCAGGCTTCCAAAGGGTGTGGTTGAATGGTACTTTTCCTTAGTTCCCCCAGTGTGCGTGTCAATTCGTCCTTCCCTGGACTTTGGTAGTGGAAACCATCCTGAAGAAGCAGTGAAGGTACATTTGAGTCATGGTGCCCCAACCCCCCTGCCCTCTCCCCGCCAGACTAGCAGACACCATGAGCTCTTGGTATTTCTGACTTCCTACAGCGGCAGGGGGTCCTTGTGGCCCTGCAGGGTTGTAAAGTAGGGAAGCCTTAGAGTAGGTGGCCACGCCTTGGTGAACTCATGTGTTTGTCTGGTTTTGCATGCAGGGATGGGGGTTGCGTGGTTGGCAAGACGTGGTAAGAAGCATCACTCGGAGGCCCGTTTCAGCTAGAAGAAGTTTTATTTCACTACACTCGGATGACTTCCTTCATCAGGCATGGATCTGCTCTAAGGTGAGGTGGGGACGGTGGGGATCTCCTGGAGTGTAGCTTGGAGGTGCTGGGAGCAAAGAGGAGGAGAGGACTGGAAAATGTCCAGGGAGTGTGGGGGACGCTTGGAAAGAATGAGTGGTGCAATTTTGAAAACTTAGGGGAGACCAACGCTTTGGGGGAGGAGGGCAGGGCTGAGCAGGTTCCTTGGCTGGTGGGTTCCAGTGAGCTGAGGCAGGTGCCCTGGCCCTGATCTGTGAAGTGCTGTGTTTGTGCATAGCAGACAGAGGCAGTTTTGGGCAAAGGATCCCACCAAGCCTTCCTCCCAGCTTCCTGGGCTGGCCCAGGCTGTTGAGGGAGGGCAGGGCTGGTGGGGGTGGGGCAGGGGAGTGGATGGCCAGCAGGTGGAGGGAGGTGGGCCCTGCAGAGCTGCGGAGGGTGTGTGTGTGGGGGAGGTCGGAGCTGGGCTCCAGGTCCCTGCAGGCCACCCAAGCCCGGGGGGCTCCTGGAGAAATGCAGAGAAGAGGAGGGCTCCTGGTGCTCTTCCTCTGGGAGAGAGGCAGTGGGTCCTTCTGGGCAGGCCAAGTTCAGTGTTTGGGACGTTTACCCCCCCGCCCCCCCGTGCGCTGTGCAGCTGGGCTCTGGGCAGCGCTTGAAGCTGCCTTCTGACAGGCTTGTCTTTTTTAGGCTCCCTGCCAGCCGCCTGAGGGAGTCCCCCCTGGGGCCTTTGCCGCCCTGAGCGGCCAGGCATCTCGGGGGCGCGCAGGCGCGCGCACACGGAGGACCCGAGAACCCACCAGCCTCGCGGGTGAGTGAGCAAAGGGACCCGGCCGGATGGGCTGCAGCAGCCAGGGCTTGGGGCCTTGGCGCTGTGGAGTGGGCCACTTGGGAGGAGGACGTTCGGGCAGCCGCTAGGTGAGGCAGCGCCACCTCCACTGGGAGACCCGTGCTGGCGGGAAGGCGCCTGCACCCGCCTAGGGGGTGGCGCACCTCCCTAGCGGCCGGCCCGGGACGGGGGCGGTGGCGGTGGCGGCGGTGGCGGCGAGGCAGGCGCTTCAAGGTGGCGGCTTGCCTCCGCCCAGGGGTTTGTGTCAAGTCCCCCCGTTTTCGGTATTCGGAAGCCTGTCAACCTCCAGGTGAGTTCCCTGTCCTAGCTTGCTTGTTTGCCTGCTTGCTGGCTTTCCTGGCTTGCCTTGGCTTGGCTTGTGATGGGTGCCTGGGCTCCCTGGGCTCTTGTTCCAAAGGGCAGGAGGCTTTAGTCTTGTTGGCCTTGCTCTGTAGTCCGTCCGTGTTTCTAACGGGCTTGGCAAGCTGGGGGAATGGTGAAACTGGCTTGACTTTGCTTCCTGGCACACTTGTGCCTTTGGATGAGGTGTGTTGGTTTGTGTGAGGGGCAGAGAAATGGGTTTGGGATCAGGGCCAGGCATTTTGTAGCTTGGCTGTGTATTCTTGCAGGGGAAGCCCTTAGACCTTTTAGGGTCGTGTTAATTTCTCCCGGACACCTTTCTTTCTTTCTTTATGCGTTTGGGTCTTTGTGTATTTCTGTAACTCGGTAGGTAGTTGTAAACGTATTTGTGGTCCTAGGTGTATGTAGGTATGTATTCATTGACTGGGTTCTCCGAGGAAGGTTGGTTTGGTATTTTCAGGCGAGGGACTCTCCCTTTGGGCCTGGGCAGTCATGGACAGTGACCGTCCTCCCGACCACTCCCTGCTGCCTGGGAAGCTGCGGGGACAGGCGCCTGCTGCCACACGCAGCAAGTTTTCTCCTGGAGCTTAAGCTGTCAAGGTTTTGGCCTGAGACCCCTTGAACTGTGATCCTGCCTTTTGTCTGCCTTCTGGGTGTCTGGGATTCTAGGCGTGAGACCCTGCAGGGGACTTGTTGGTTTTTAGAAGGAGAGCGTTGCCCTGTAGCTCATGCCGACCTGGTAGCTGGGGTCCCCCTGTCTCAGCCCCGCAAGGGCAGGAATGACATGTGTGCGCCCTCCTCGCTGGCTTTAGGTGTGTTTTGTGCTTCGGTAGCTTAGTTTGTTACTTTGGTGTTTTTCACTGGGATAGATTGTGTGTGTAGGGTGTGGGTGTGATCCATTTTAAAAATTCTAAATCGGCCTGGCCTGTGGGGTCCACTGGTTTGACTGTCCCCCCGCCCCCTTAGGGGTCCCCTAGGGCCCGACTTAAGGCAGCGGTCTGGCCGGAAGCGTCTCTTTTCTCTTTCTCCCACGTGTATGCAGTGCAGTCAGTCCCTTCTGGCATATAGCCTTCTCTACTCACCCTCATTCACCCTCCCCCATGCCACAAGCACCCGATCACACACAGGCTGTACCTACTGGACAGACCTGTCTTCCTGATGAAGGTTAATGTGAGTGTACCAAGGGCTTCCTCACTGTTTCCCTGCAGGGAGTCCACCTCACCTCTTTGTGGTCACCTCCTCACCTTGCTCTCCCTTACCCTCTGACCTCCTGCCCTGGAGTTTTCAGGACTTAGAATTCCTATGCTGCTCCTAGACTCTCCGAGCAGGGTTGTTTCTTTGAACCTTCTCCTGGATGCTCTCCTTCCTTTTTCCTTGGCCTCCCCCCTCCCTCCCCCGAGATGTCCAAACAGTGTTCTTTGCTTTAACTTCCTGAAGTGTGCATTTCAATTCGTTCTTCTCTAGATGTTCGTAGAATCCATTGTCAGCACCTTGGAAGAAGCACTGTGTACATTGCCGACCCCGGGCCCCAAGACCCCCTGTCCCCTGGGTATTTCAGGCTTCCAAAGGGTGTGGTTGAATGGTACTTTTCCTTAGTTCCCCCAGTGTGCGTGTCAATTCGTCCTTCCCTGGACTTTGGTAGTGGAAACCATCCTGAAGAAGCAGTGAAGGTACATTTGAGTCATGGTGCCCCAACCCCCCTGCCCTCTCCCCGCCAGACTAGCAGACACCATGAGCTCTTGGTATTTCTGACTTCCTACAGCGGCAGGGGGTCCTTGTGGCCCTGCAGGGTTGTAAAGTAGGGAAGCCTTAGAGTAGGTGGCCACGCCTTGGTGAACTCATGTGTTTGTCTGGTTTTGCATGCAGGGATGGGGGTTGCGTGGTTGGCAAGACGTGGTAAGAAGCATCACTCGGAGGCCCGTTTCAGCTAGAAGAAGTTTTATTTCACTACACTCGGATGACTTCCTTCATCAGGCATGGATCTGCTCTAAGGTGAGGTGGGGACGGTGGGGATCTCCTGGAGTGTAGCTTGGAGGTGCTGGGAGCAAAGAGGAGGAGAGGACTGGAAAATGTCCAGGGAGTGTGGGGGACGCTTGGAAAGAATGAGTGGTGCAATTTTGAAAACTTAGGGGAGACCAACGCTTTGGGGGAGGAGGGCAGGGCTGAGCAGGTTCCTTGGCTGGTGGGTTCCAGTGAGCTGAGGCAGGTGCCCTGGCCCTGATCTGTGAAGTGCTGTGTTTGTGCATAGCAGACAGAGGCAGTTTTGGGCAAAGGATCCCACCAAGCCTTCCTCCCAGCTTCCTGGGCTGGCCCGGGCTGTTGAGGGAGGGCAGGGCTGGTGGGGGTGGGGCAGGGGAGTGGATGGCCAGCAGGTGGAGGGAGGTGGGCCCTGCAGAGCTGCGGAGGGTGTGTGTGTGGGGGAGGTCGGAGCTAGGCTCCAGGTCCCTGCAGGCCACCCAAGCCCGGGTGGCTCCTGGAGAAATGCAGAGAAGAGGAGGGCTCCTGGTGCTCTTCCTCTGGGAGAGAGGCAGTGGGTCCTTCTGGGCAGGCCAAGTTCAGTGTTTGGGACGTTTACCCCCCCGCCCCCCCGTGCGCTGTGCAGCTGGGCTCTGGGCAGCGCTTGAAGCTGCCTTCTGACAGGCTTGTCTTTTTTAGGCTCCCTGCCAGCCGCCTGAGGGAGTCCCCCCTGGGGCCTTTGCCGCCCTGAGCGGCCAGGCATCTCGGGGGCGCGCAGGCGCGCGCACACGGAGGACCCGAGAACCCACCAGCCTCGCGGGTGAGTGAGCAAGGGGACCCGGCCGGATGGGCTGCAGCAGCCAGGGCTTGGGGCCTTGGCGCTGTGGAGTGGGCCACTTGGGAGGAGGACGTTCGGGCAGCCGCTAGGTGAGGCAGCGCCACCTCCACTGGGAGACCCGTGCTGGCGGGAAGGCGCCTGCACCCGCCTAGGGGGTGGCGCACCTCCCTAGCGGCCGGCCCGGGACGGGGGCGGTGGCGGCGGCGGCGGTGGCGGCGAGGCAGGCGCTTCAAGGTGGCGGCTTGCCTCCGCCCAGGGGTTTGTGTCAAGTCCCCCCGTTTTCGGTATTCGGAAGCCTGTCAACCTCCAGGTGAGTTCCCTGTCCTAGCTTGCTTGTTTGCCTGCTTGCTGGCTTTCCTGGCTTGCCTTGGCTTGGCTTGTGATGGGTGCCTGGGCTCCCTGGGCTCTTGTTCCAAAGGGCAGGAGGCTTTAGTCTTGTTGGCCTTGCTCTGTAGTCCGTCCGTGTTTCTAACGGGCTTGGCAAGCTGGGGGAATGGTGAAACTGGCTTGACTTTGCTTCCTGGCACACTTGTGCCATTGGATGAGGTGTGTTGGTTTGTGTGAGGGGCAGAGAAATGGGTTTGGGATCAGGGCCAGGCATTTTGTAGCTTGGCTGTGTATTCTTGCAGGGGAAGCCCTTAGACCTTTTAGGGTCGTGTTAATTTCTCCCGGACACCTTTCTTTCTTTCTTTATGCGTTTGGGTCTTTGTGTATTTCTGTAACTCGGTAGGTAGTTGTAAACGTATTTGTGGTCCTAGGTGTATGTAGGTATGTATTCATTGACTGGGTTCTCCGAGGAAGGTTGGTTTGGTATTTTCAGGCGAGGGACTCTCCCTTTGGGCCTGGGCAGTCATGGACAGTGACCGTCCTCCCGACCACTCCGTGCCGCCTGGGAAGCTGCGGGGACAGGCGCCTGCTGCCACACGCAGCAAGTTTTCTCCTGGAGCTTAAACTGTCAAGGTTTTGGCCTGAGACCACTTGAACTGTGATCCTGCCTTTTGTCTGCCTTCTGGGTGTCTGGGATTCTAGGCGTGAGACCCTGCAGGGGACTTGTTGGTTTTTAGAAGGAGAGCGTTGCCCTGTAGCTCATGCTGACCTGGTAGCTGGGGTCCCCCTGTCTCAGCCCCGCAAGGGCAGGAATGACATGTGTGCGCCCTCCTCGCTGGCTTTAGGTGTGTTTTGTGCTTCGGTAGCTTAGTTTGTTACTTTGGTGTTTTTCACTGGGATAGATTGTGTGTGTAGGGTGTGGGTGTGATCCATTTTAAAAATTCTAAATCGGCCTGGCCTGTGGGGTCCACTGGTTTGACTGTCCCCCCGCCCCCTTAGGGGTCCCCTAGGGCCCGACTTAAGGCAGCGGTCTGGCCAGAAGCGTCTCTTTTCTCTTTCTCCCACGTGTATGCAGTGCAGTCAGTCCCTTCTGGCATATAGCCTTCTCTACTCACCCTCATTCACCCTCCCCCATGCCACAAGCACCCGACCACACACAGGCTGTACCTACTGGACAGACCTGTCTTCCTGATGAAGGTTAATGTGAGTGTACCAAGGGCTTCCTCACTGTTTCCCTGCAGGGAGTCCACCTCACCTCTTTGTGGTCACCTCCTCACCTTGCTCTCCCTTACCCTCTGACCTCCTGCCCTGGAGTTTTCAGGACTTAGAATTCCTATGCTGCTCCTAGACTCTCCGAGCAGGGTTGTTTCTTTGAACCTTCTCCTGGATGCTCTCCTTCCTTTTTCCTTGGCCTCCCCCCTCCCTCCCCCGAGATGTCCAAACAGTGTTCTTTGCTTAAACTTCCTGAAGTGTGCATTTCAATTCGTTCTTCTCTAGATGTTCGTAGAATCCATTGTCTCCACCGTGGAAGAAGCAGTGTGTACATTGCCGACCCCGGGCCCCAAGACCCCCTGTCCCCTGGGTATTTCAGTCTTCCAAAGGGTGTGGTTAAAGGGTACTTTTCCTTAGTTCCCCCAGTGTGCGTGTCAATTCATCCTTCCCTGGACTTTGGTAGTGGAAACCATCCTGAAGAAGCAGTGAGGGTACATTTGATTCATGGTGCCCCAACCCCCCTGCCCTCTCCCCGCCAGACTAGCAGACACCATGAGCTCTTGGTATTTCTGACTTCCTACAGCGGCAGGGTGTCCTTGTGGCCCTGCAGGGTTGTAAAGTAGGGAAGCCTTAGAGAAGGTGGCCACGCCTTGGTGAACTCATGTGTTTGTCTGGTTTTGCATGCAGGGATGGGGTTGCGTGGTTGGCAAGACGTGGTAAGAAGCATCACTCGGAGGCCCGTTTCAGCTAGAAGAAGTTTTATTTCACTACACTCGGATGACTTCCTTCATCAGGCGTGGATCTGCTCTAAGGTGAGGTGGGGACGGTGGGGATCTCCTGGAGTGTAGCTTGGAGGTGCTGGGAGCAAAGAGGAGGAGAGGATTGGAAAATGTCCAGGGAGTGTGGGGGACGCTTGGAAAGAATGAGTGGTGCAATTTTGAAAACTTAGGGGAGACCAACGCTTTGGGGGAGGAGGGCAGGGCTGAGCAGGTTCCTTGGCTGGTGGGTTCCAGTGAGCTGAGGCAGGTGCCCTGGCCCTGATCTGTGAAGTGCTGTGTTTGTGCATAGCAGACAGAGGCAGTTTTGGGCAAAGGTTCCCACCAAGCCTTCCTCCCAGCTTCCTGGGCTGGCCCGGGCTGTTGAGGGAGGGCAGGGCTGGTGGGGGTGGGGCAGGGGAGTGGATGGCCAGCAGGTGGAGGGAGGTGGGCCCTGCAGAGCTGCGGAGGGTGTGTGTGTGGGGGAGGTCGGAGCTGGGCTCCAGGTCCCTGCAGGCCACCCAAGCCCGGGGGGCTCCTGGAGAAATGCAGAGAAGAGGAGGGCTCCTGGTGCTCTTCCTCTGGGAGAGAGGCAGTGGGTCCTTCTGGGCAGGCCAAGTTCAGTGTTTGGGACGTTTACCCCCCCGCCCCCCCGTGCGCTGTGCAGCTGGGCTCTGGGCAGCGCTTGAAGCTGCCTTCTGACAGGCTTGTCTTTTTTAGGCTCCCTGCCAGCCGCCTGAGGGAGTCCCCCCTGGGGCCTTTGCCGCCCTGAGCGGCCAGGCATCTCGGGGGCGCGCAGGCGCGCGCACACGGAGGACCCGAGAACCGACCAGCCTCGCGGGTGAGTGAGCAAGGGGACCCGGCCGCATGGGCTGCAGCAGCCAGGGCTTGGGGCCTTGGCGCTGTGGAGTGGGCCACTTGGGAGGAGGACGTTCGGGCAGCCGCTAGGTGAGGCAGCGCCACCTCCCCTGGGAGACCCGTGCTGGCGGGAAGGCGCCTGCACCCGCCTAGGGGGTGGCGCACCTCCCTAGCGGCCGGCCCGGGACGGGGGCGGTGGCGGCGGCGGCGGTGGCGGCGAGGCAGGCGCTTCAAGGTGGCGGCTTGCCTCCGCCCAGGGGTTTGTGTCAAGTCCCCCCGTTTTCGGTATTCGGAAGCCTGTCAACCTCCAGGTGAGTTCCCTGTCCTAGCTTGCTTGTTTGCCTGCTTGCTGGCTTTCCTGGCTTGCCTTGGCTTGGCTTGTGATGGGTGCCTGGGCTCCCTGGGCTCTTGTTCCAAAGGGCAGGAGGCTTTAGTCTTGTTGGCCTTGCTCTGTAGTCCGTCCGTGTTTCTAACGGGCTTGGCAAGCTGGGGGAATGGTGAAACTGGCTTGACTTTGCTTCCTGGCACACTTGTGCCATTGGATGAGGTGTGTTGGTTTGTGTGAGGGGCAGAGAAATGGGTTTGGGATCAGGGCCAGGCATTTTGTAGCTTGGCTGTGTATTCTTGCAGGGGAAGCCCTTAGACCTTTTAGGGTCGTGTTAATTTCTCCCGGACACCTTTCTTTCTTTCTTTATGCGTTTGGGTCTTTGTGTATTTCTGTAACTCGGTAGGTAGTTGTAAACGTATTTGTGGTCCTAGGTGTATGTAGGTATGTATTCATTGACTGGGTTCTCCGAGGAAGGTTGGTTTGGTATTTTCAGGCGAGGGACTCTCCCTTTGGGCCTGGGCAGTCATGGACAGTGACCGTCCTCCCGACCACTCCGTGCTGCCTGGGAAGCTGCGGGGACAGGCGCCTGCTGCCACACGCAGTAAGTTTTCTCCTGGAGCTTAAGCTGTCAAGGTTTTGGCCTGAGACCCCTTGAACTGTGATCCTGCCTTTTGTCTGCCTTCTGGGTGTCTGGGATTCTAGGCGTGAGACCCTGCAGGGGACTTGTTGGTTTTTAGAAGGAGAGCGTTGCCCTGTAGCTCATGCCGACCTGGTAGCTGGGGTCCCCCTGTCTCAGCCCCGCAAGGGCAGGAATGACATGTGTGCGCCCTCCTCGCTGGCTTTAGGTGTGTTTTGTGCTTCGGTAGCTTAGTTTGTTACTTTGGTGTTTTTCACTGGGATAGATTGTGTGTGTAGGGTGTGGGTGTGATCCATTTTAAAAATTCTAAATCGGCCTGGCCTGTGGGGTCCACTGGTTTGACTGTCCCCCCGCCCCCTTAGGGGTCCCCTAGGGCCCGACTTAAGGCAGCGGTCTGGCCGGAAGCGTCTCTTTTCTCTTTCTCCCACGTGTATGCAGTGCAGTCAGTCCCTTCTGGCATATAGCCTTCTCTACTCACCCTCATTCACCCTCCCCCATGCCACAAGCACGCAACCACACACAGGCTGTACCTACTGGACAGACCTGTCTTCCTGATGAAGGTTAATGTGAGTGTACCAAGGGCTTCCTCACTGTTTCCCTGCAGGGAGTCCACCTCACCTCTTTGTGGTCACCTCCTCACCTTGCTCTCCCTTACCCTCTGACCTCCTGCCCTGGAGTTTTCAGGACTTAGAATTCCTATGCTGCTCCTAGACTCTCCGAGCAGGGTTGTTTCTTTGAACCTTCTCCTGGATGCTCTCCTTCCTTTTTCCTTGGCCTCCCCCCTCCCTCCCCCGAGATGTCCAAACAGTGTTCTTTGCTTAAACTTCCTGAAGTGTGCATTTCAATTCGTACTTCTCTAGATGTTCGTAGAATCCATTGTCTCCACCGTGGAAGAAGCAGTGTGTACATTGCCGACCCCGGGCCCCAAGACCCCCTGTCCCCTGGGTATTTCAGTCTTCCAAAGGGTGTGGTTAAATGGTACTTTTCCTTAGTTCCCCCAGTGTGCGTGTCAATTCATCCTTCCCTGGACTTTGGTAGTGGAAACCATCCTGAAGAAGCAGTGAGGGTACATTTGATTCATGGTGCCCCAACCCCCCTGCCCTCTCCCCGCCAGACTAGCAGACACCATGAGCTCTTGGTATTTCTGACTTCCTACAGCGGCAGGGGGTCCTTGTGGCCCTGCAGGGTTGTAAAGTAGGGAAGCCTTAGAGAAGGTGGCCACGCCTTGGTGAACTCATGTGTTTGTCTGGTTTTGCATGCAGGGATGGGGTTGTGTGGTTGGCAAGACGTGGTAAGAAGCATCACTCGGAGGCCCGTTTCAGCTAGAAGAAGTTTTATTTCACTACACTCGGATGACTTCCTTCATCAGGCGTGGATCTGCTCTAAGGTGAGGTGGGGACGGTGGGGATCTCCTGGAGTGTAGCTTGGAGGTGCTGGGAGCAAAGAGGAGGAGAGGATTGGAAAATGTCCAGGGAGTGTGGGGGACGTTTGGAAAGAATGAGTGGTGCAATTTTGAAAACTTAGGGGAGACCAACGCTTTGGGGGAGGAGGGCAGGGCTGAGCAGGTTCCTTGGCTGGTGGGTTCCAGTGAGCTGAGGCAGGTGCCCTGGCCCTGATCTGTGAAGTGCTGTGTTTGTGCATAGCAGACAGAGGCAGTTTTGGGCAAAGGTTCCCACCAAGCCTTCCTCCCAGCTTCCTGGGCTGGCCCGGGCTGTTGAGGGAGGGCAGGGCTGGTGGGGGTGGGGCAGGGGAGTGGATGGCCAGCAGGTGGAGGGAGGTGGGCCCTGCAGAGCTGCGGAGGGTGTGTGTGTGGGGGAGGTCGGAGCTGGGCTCCAGGTCCCTGCAGGCCACCCAAGCCCGGGGGGCTCCTGGAGAAATGCAGAGAAGAGGAGGGCTCCTGGTGCTCTTCCTCTGGGAGAGAGGCAGTGGGTCCTTCTGGGCAGGCCAAGTTCAGTGTTTGGGACGTTTACCCCCCCGCCCCCCCGTGCGCTGTGCAGCTGGGCTCTGGGCAGCGCTTGAAGCTGCCTTCTGACAGGCTTGTCTTTTTTAGGCTCCCTGCCAGCCGCCTGAGGGAGTCCCCCCTGGGGCGTTTGCCGCCCTGAGCGGCCAGGCATCTCGGGGGCGCGCAGGCGCGCGCACACGGAGGACCCGAGAACCGACCAGCCTCGCGGGTGAGTGAGCAAGGGGACCCGGTCGCATGGGCTGCAGCAGCCAGGGCTTGGGGCCTTGGCGCTGTGGAGTGGGCCACTTGGGAGGAGGACGTTCGGGCAGCCGCTAGGTGAGGCAGCGCCACCTCCACTGGGAGACCTGTGCTGGCGGGAAGGCGCCTGCACCCGCCTGGTGGGTGGCGCACCTCCCTAGCGGCCGGCCCAGGACGGGGGCGGCGGCGGCGGCGGCGGCGGCGTCGTTGGAGGCAGGCCCTTCAAGGTGGCAGGGGTTTGTGTCAAGTCCCCCCGTATTCGGTATTCGGAAGCCTGTCAACCTCCAGGTGAGTTCCCTGTCCTAGCTTGCTTGTTTGCCTGCTTGCTGGCTTTCCTGGCTTGCCTTGGCTTGGCTTGTGATGGGTGCCTGGGCTCCCTGGGCTCTTGTTCCAAAGGGCAGGAGGCTTTAGTCTTGTTCGCCTTGCTCCGTAGTCAGTCCGTGTTTCTAACGGGCTTGGCAAGCTGGGGGAATGGTGAAACTGGCTTGACTTTGCTTCCTGGCACACTTGTGCCATTGGATGAGGTGTGTTGGTTTGTGTGAGGGGCAGAGAAATGGGTTTGGGATCAGGGCCAGGCATTTTGTAGCTTGGCTGTGTATTCTTGCAGGGGAAGCCCTTAGACCTTTTAGGGTCGTGTTAATTTCTCCCGGACACCTTTCTTTCTTTCTTTATGCGTTTGGGTCTTTGTGTATTTCTGTAACTCGGTAGGTAGTTGTAAACGTATTTGTGGTCCTAGGTGTATGTAGGTATGTATTCATTGACTGGGTTCTCCGAGGATGGTTGGTTTGGTATTTTCAGGCGAGGGACTCTCCCTTTGGGCCTGGGCAGTCATGGACAGTGACCGTCCTCCCGACCACTCCGTGCCGCCTGGGAAGCTGCGGGGACAGGCGCCTGCTGCCACACGCAGCAAGTTTTCTCCTGGAGCTTAAGCTGTCAAGGTTTTGGCCTGAGACCCCTTGAACTGTGATCCTGCCTTTTGTCTGCCTTCTGGGTGTCTGGGATTCTAGGCGTGAGACCCTGCAGGGGACTTGTTGGTTTTTAGAAGGAGAGCGTTGCCCTGTAGCTCATGCCGACCTGGTAGCTGGGGTCCCCCTGTCTCAGCCCCGCAAGGGCAGGAATGACATGTGTGCGCCCTCCTCGCTGGCTTTAGGTGTGTTTTGTGCTTCGGTAGCTTAGTTTGTTACTTTGGTGTTTTTCACTGGGATAGATTGTGTGTGTAGGGTGTGGGTGTGATCCATTTTAAAAATTCTAAATCGGCCTGGCCTGTGGGGTCCACTGGTTTGACTGTCCCCCCGCCCCCTTAGGGGTCCCCTAGGGCCCGACTTAAGGCAGCGGTCTGGCCGGAAGCGTCTCTTTTCTCTTTCTCCCACGTGTATGCAGTGCAGTCAGTCCCTTCTGGCATATAGCCTTCTCTACTCACCCTCATTCACCCTCCCCCATGCCACAAGCACCCGACCACACACAGGCTGTACCTACTGGACAGACCTGTCTTCCTGATGAAGGTTAATGTGAGTGTACCAAGGGCTTCCTCACTGTTTCCCTGCAGGGAGTCCACCTCACCTCTTTGTGGTCACCTCCTCACCTTGCTCTCCCTTACCCTCTGACCTCCTGCCCTGGAGTTTTCAGGACTTAGAATTCCTATGCTGCTCCTAGACTCTCCGAGCAGGGTTGTTTCTTTGAACCTTCTCCTGGATGCTCTCCTTCCTTTTTCCTTGGCCTCCCCCCTCCCTCCCCCGAGATGTCCAAACAGTGTTCTTTGCTTAAACTTCCTGAAGTGTGCATTTCAATTCGTACTTCTCTAGATGTTCGTAGAATCCATTGTCTCCACCGTGGAAGAAGCAGTGTGTACATTGCCGACCCCGGGCCCCAAGACCCCCTGTCCCCTGGGTATTTCAGTCTTCCAAAGGGTGTGGTTAAATGGTACTTTTCCTTAGTTCCCCCAGTGTGCGTGTCAATTCATCCTTCCCTGGACTTTGGTAGTGGAAACCATCCTGAAGAAGCAGTGAGGGTACATTTGATTCATGGTGCCCCAACCCCCCTGCCCTCTCCCCGCCAGACTAGCAGACACCATGAGCTCTTGGTATTTCTGACTTCCTACAGCGGCAGGGGGTCCTTGTGGCCCTGCAGGGTTGTAAAGTAGGGAAGCCTTAGAGAAGGTGGCCACGCCTTGGTGAACTCATGTGTTTGTCTGGTTTTGCATGCAGGGATGGGGTTGTGTGGTTGGCAAGACGTGGTAAGAAGCATCACTCGGAGGCCCGTTTCAGCTAGAAGAAGTTTTATTTCACTACACTCGGATGACTTCCTTCATCAGGCGTGGATCTGCTCTAAGGTGAGGTGGGGACGGTGGGGATCTCCTGGAGTGTAGCTTGGAGGTGCTGGGAGCAAAGAGGAGGAGAGGATTGGAAAATGTCCAGGGAGTGTGGGGGACGCTTGGAAAGAATGAGTGGTGCAATTTTGAAAACTTAGGGGAGACCAACGCTTTGGGGGAGGAGGGCAGGGCTGAGCAGGTTCCTTGGCTGGTGGGTTCCAGTGAGCTGAGGCAGGTGCCCTGGCCCTGATCTGTGAAGTGCTGTGTTTGTGCATAGCAGACAGAGGCAGTTTTGGGCAAAGGTTCCCACCAAGCCTTCCTCCCAGCTTCCTGGGCTGGCCCGGGCTGTTGAGGGAGGGCAGGGCTGGTGGGGGTGGGGCAGGGGAGTGGATGGCCAGCAGGTGGAGGGAGGTGGGCCCTGCAGAGCTGCGGAGGGTGTGTGTGTGGGGGAGGTCGGAGCTGGGCTCCAGGTCCCTGCAGGCCACCCAAGCCCGGGGGGCTCCTGGAGAAATGCAGAGAAGAGGAGGGCTCCTGGTGCTCTTCCTCTGGGAGAGAGGCAGTGGGTCCTTCTGGGCAGGCCAAGTTCAGTGTTTGGGACGTTTACCCCCCCGCCCCCCCGTGCGCTGTGCAGCTGGGCTCTGGGCAGCGCTTGAAGCTGCCTTCTGACAGGCTTGTCTTTTTTAGGCTCCCTGCCAGCCGCCTGAGGGAGTCCCCCCTGGGGCCTTTGCCGCCCTGAGCGGCCAGGCATCTCGGGGGCGCGCAGGCGCGCGCACACGGAGGACCCGAGAACCGACCAGCCTCGCGGGTGAGTGAGCAAGGGGACCCGGCCGCATGGGCTGCAGCAGCCAGGGCTTGGAGCCTTGGCGCTGTGGAGTGGGCCACTTGGGAGGAGGACGTTCGGGCAGCCGCTAGGTGAGGCAGCGCCACCTCCCCTGGGAGACCCGTGCTGGCGGGAAGGCGCCTGCACCCGCCTAGGGGGTGGCGCACCTCCCTAGTGGCCGGCCCGGGACGGGGGCGGTGGCAGCGGCGGCGGTGGCGGCGAGGCAGGCGCTTCAAGGTGGCGGCTTGCCTCCGCCCAGGGGTTTGTGTCAAGTCCCCCCGTTTTCGGTATTCGGAAGCCTGTCAACCTCCAGGTGAGTTCCCTGTCCTAGCTTGCTTGTTTGCCTGCTTGCTGGCTTTCCTGGCTTGCCTTGGCTTGGCTTGTGATGGGTGCCTGGGCTCCCTGGGCTCTTGTTCCAAAGGGCAGGAGGCTTTAGTCTTGTTGGCCTTGCTCTGTAGTCCGTCCGTGTTTCTAACGGGCTTGGCAAGCTGGGGGAATGGTGAAACTGGCTTGACTTTGCTTCCTGGCACACTTGTGCCATTGGATGAGGTGTGTTGGTTTGTGTGAGGGGCAGAGAAATGGGTTTGGGATCAGGGCCAGGCATTTTGTAGCTTGGCTGTGTATTCTTGCAGGGGAAGCCCTTAGACCTTTTAGGGTCGTGTTAATTTCTCCCGGACACCTTTCTTTCTTTCTTTATGCGTTTGGGTCTTTGTGTATTTCTGTAACTCGGTAGGTAGTTGTAAACGTATTTGTGGTCCTAGGTGTATGTAGGTATGTATTCATTGACTGGGTTCTCCGAGGAAGGTTGGTTTGGTATTTTCAGGCGAGGGACTCTCCCTTTGGGCCTGGGCAGTCATGGACAGTGACCGTCCTCCCGACCACTCCGTGCCGCCTGGGAAGCTGCGGGGACAGGCGCCTGCTGCCACACGCAGCAAGTTTTCTCCTGGAGCTTAAGCTGTCAAGGTTTTGGCCTGAGACCCCTTGAACTGTGATCCTGCCTTTTGTCTGCCTTCTGGGTGTCTGGGATTCTAGGCGTGAGACCCTGCAGGGGACTTGTTGGTTTTTAGAAGGAGAGCGTTGCCCTGTAGCTCATGCCGACCTGGTAGCTGGGGTCCCCCTGTCTCAGCCCCGCAAGGGCAGGAATGACATGTGTGCGCCCTCCTCGCTGGCTTTAGGTGTGTTTTGTGCTTCGGTAGCTTAGTTTGTTACTTTGGTGTTTTTCACTGGGATAGATTGTGTGTGTAGGGTGTGGGTGTGATCCATTTTAAAAATTCTAAATCGGCCTGGCCTGTGGGGTCCACTGGTTTGACTGTCCCCCCGCCCCCTTAGGGGTCCCCTAGGGCCCGACTTAAGGCAGCGGTCTGGCCGGAAGCGTCTCTTTTCTCTTTCTCCCACGTGTATGCAGTGCAGTCAGTCCCTTCTGGCATATAGCCTTCTCTACTCACCCTCATTCACCCTCCCCCATGCCACAAGCACCCGACCACACACAGGCTGTACCTACTGGACAGACCTGTCTTCCTGATGAAGGTTAATGTGAGTGTACCAAGGGCTTCCTCACTGTTTCCCTGCAGGGAGTCCACCTCACCTCTTTGTGGTCACCTCCTCACCTTGCTCTCCCTTACCCTCTGACCTCCTGCCCTGGAGTTTTCAGGACTTAGAATTCCTATGCTGCTCCTAGACTCTCCGAGCAGGGTTGATTCTTTGAACCTTCTCCTGGATGCTCTCCTTCCTTTTTCCTTGGCCTCCCCCCTCCCTCCCCCGAGATGTCCAAACAGTGTTCTTTGCTTAAACTTCCTGAAGTGTGCATTTCAATTCGTACTTCTCTAGATGTTCGTAGAATCCATTGTCTCCACCGTGGAAGAAGCAGTGTGTACATTGCCGACCCCGGGCCCCAAGACCCCCTGTCCCCTGGGTATTTCAGTCTTCCAAAGGGTGTGGTTAAATGGTACTTTTCCTTAGTTCCCCCAGTGTGCGTGTCAATTCATCCTTCCCTGGACTTTGGTAGTGGAAACCATCCTGAAGAAGCAGTGAGGGTACATTTGATTCATGGTGCCCCAACCCCCCTGCCCTCTCCCCGCCAGACTAGCAGACACCATGAGCTCTTGGTATTTCTGACTTCCTACAGCGGCAGGGGGTCCTTGTGGCCCTGCAGGGTTGTAAAGTAGGGAAGCCTTAGAGAAGGTGGCCACGCCTTGGTGAACTCATGTGTTTGTCTGGTTTTGCATGCAGGGATGGGGTTGTGTGGTTGGCAAGACGTGGTAAGAAGCATCACTCGGAGGCCCGTTTCAGCTAGAAGAAGTTTTATTTCACTACACTCGGATGACTTCCTTCATCAGGCGTGGATCTGCTCTAAGGTGAGGTGGGGACGGTGGGGATCTCCTGGAGTGTAGCTTGGAGGTGCTGGGAGCAAAGAGGAGGAGAGGATTGGAAAATGTCCAGGGAGTGTGGGGGACGCTTGGAAAGAATGAGTGGTGCAATTTTGAAAACTTAGGGGAGACCAACGCTTTGGGGGAGGAGGGCAGGGCTGAGCAGGTTCCTTGGCTGGTGGGTTCCAGTGAGCTGAGGCAGGTGCCCTGGCCCTGATCTGTGAAGTGCTGTGTTTGTGCATAGCAGACAGAGGCAGTTTTGGGCAAAGGTTCCCACCAAGCCTTCCTCCCAGCTTCCTGGGCTGGCCCGGGCTGTTGAGGGAGGGCAGGGCTGGTGGGGGTGGGGCAGGGGAGTGGATGGCCAGCAGGTGGAGGGAGGTGGGCCCTGCAGAGCTGCGGAGGGTGTGTGTGTGGGGGAGGTCGGAGCTGGGCTCCAGGTCCCTGCAGGCCACCCAAGCCCGGGGGGCTCCTGGAGAAATGCAGAGAAGAGGAGGGCTCCTGGTGCTCTTCCTCTGGGAGAGAGGCAGTGGGTCCTTCTGGGCAGGCCAAGTTCAGTGTTTGGGACGTTTACCCCCCCGCCCCCCCGTGCGCTGTGCAGCTGGGCTCTGGGCAGCGCTTGAAGCTGCCTTCTGACAGGCTTGTCTTTTTTAGGCTCCCTGCCAGCCGCCTGAGGGAGTCCCCCCTGGGGCGTTTGCCGCCCTGAGCGGCCAGGCATCTCGGGGGCGCGCAGGCGCGCGCACACGGAGGACCCGAGAACCGACCAGCCTCGCGGGTGAGTGAGCAAGGGGACCCGGTCGCATGGGCTGCAGCAGCCAGGGCTTGGGGCCTTGGCGCTGTGGAGTGGGCCACTTGGGAGGAGGACGTTCGGGCAGCCGCTAGGTGAGGCAGCGCCACCTCCACTGGGAGACCTGTGCTGGCGGGAAGGCGCCTGCACCCGCCTGGTGGGTGGCGCACCTCCCTAGCGGCCGGCCCAGGACGGGGGCGGCGGCGGCGGCGGCGGCGGCGTCGTTGGAGGCAGGCCCTTCAAGGTGGCAGGGGTTTGTGTCAAGTCCCCCCGTATTCGGTATTCGGAAGCCTGTCAACCTCCAGGTGAGTTCCCTGTCCTAGCTTGCTTGTTTGCCTGCTTGCTGGCTTTCCTGGCTTGCCTTGGCTTGGCTTGTGATGGGTGCCTGGGCTCCCTGGGCTCTTGTTCCAAAGGGCAGGAGGCTTTAGTCTTGTTCGCCTTGCTCCATAGTCAGTCCGTGTTTCTAACGGGCTTGGCAAGCTGGGGGAATGGTGAAACTGGCTTGACTTTGCTTCCTGGCACACTTGTGCCTTTGGATGAGGTGTGTTGGTTTGTGTGAGGGGCAGAGAAATGGGTTTGGGATCAGGGCCAGGCATTTTGTAGCTTGGCTGTGTATTCTTGCAGGGGAAGCCCTTAGACCTTTTAGGGTCGTGTTAATTTCTCCCGGACACCTTTCTTTCTTTCTTTATGCGTTTGGGTCTTTGTGTATTTCTGTAACTCGGTAGGTAGTTGTAAACGTATTTGTGGTCCTAGGTGTATGTAGGTATGTATTCATTGACTGGGTTCTCCGAGGAAGGTTGGTTTGGTATTTTCAGGCGAGGGACTCTCCCTTTGGGCCTGGGCAGTCATGGACAGTGACCGTCCTCCCGACCACTCCGTGCCGCCTGGGAAGCTGCGGGGACAGGCGCCTGCTGCCACACGCAGCAAGTTTTCTCCTGGAGCTTAAGCTGTCAAGGTTTTGGCCTGAGACCCCTTGAACTGTGATCCTGCCTTTTGTCTGCCTTCTGGGTGTCTGGGATTCTAGGCGTGAGACCCTGCAGGGGACTTGTTGGTTTTTAGAAGGAGAGCGTTGCCCTGTAGCTCATGCCGACCTGGTAGCTGGGGTCCCCCTGTCTCAGCCCCGCAAGGGCAGGAATGACATGTGTGCGCCCTCCTCGCTGGCTTTAGGTGTGTTTTGTGCTTCGGTAGCTTAGTTTGTTACTTTGGTGTTTTTCACTGGGATAGATTGTGTGTGTAGGGTGTGGGTGTGATCCATTTTAAAAATTCTAAATCGGCCTGGCCTGTGGGGTCCACTGGTTTGACTGTCCCCCCGCCCCCTTAGGGGTCCCCTAGGGCCCGACTTAAGGCAGCGGTCTGGCCGGAAGCGTCTCTTTTCTCTTTCTCCCACGTGTATGCAGTGCAGTCAGTCCCTTCTGGCATATAGCCTTCTCTACTCACCCTCCTTCACCCTCCCCCATGCCACAAGCACCGACCACACACAGGCTGTACCTACTGGACAGACCTGTCTTCCTGATGAAGGTTAATGTGAGTGTACCAAGGGCTTCCTCACTGTTTCCCTGCAGGGAGTCCACCTCACCTCTTTGTGGTCACCTCCTCACCTTGCTCTCCCTTACCCTCTGACCTCCTGCCCTGGAGTTTTCAGGACTTAGAATTCCTATGCTGCTCCTAGACTCTCCGAGCAGGGTTGTTTCTTTGAACCTTCTCCTGGATGCTCTCCTTCCTTTTTCCTTGGCCTCCCCCCTCCCTCCCCCGAGATGTCCAAACAGTGTTCTTTGCTTAAACTTCCTGAAGTGTGCATTTCAATTCGTTCTTCTCTAGATGTTCGTAGAATCCATTGTCACCACCGTGGAAGAAACAGTGTGTACATTGCCGACCCCGGGCCCCAAGACCCCCTGTCCCCTGGGTATTTCAGTCTTCCAAAGGGTGTGGTTAAATGGTACTTTTCCTTAGTTCCCCCAGTGTGCGTGTCAATTCGTCCTTCCCTGGACTTTGGTAGTGGAAACCATCCTGAAGAAGCAGTGAGGGTACATTTGATTCATGGTGCCCCAACCCCCTGCCCTCTCCCCGCCAGACTAGCAGACACCATGAGCTCTTGGTATTTCTGACTTCCTACAGCGGCAGGGGGTCCTTGTGGCCCTGCAGGGTTGTAAAGTAGGGAAGCCTTAGAGTAGGTGGCCACGCCTTGGTGAACTCATGTGTTTGTCTGGTTTTGCATGCAGGGATGGGGTTGCGTGGTTGGCAAGACGTGGTAAGAAGCATCACTGGGAGGCCCGTTTCAGCTACAAGAAGTTTTATTTCACTACACTCGGATGACTTCCTTCATCAGGCGTGGATCTGCTCTAAGGTGAGGTGGGGACGGTGGGGATCTCCTGGAGTGTAGCTTGGAGGTGCTGGGAGCAAAGAGGAGGAGAGGATTGGAAAATGTCCAGGGAGTGTGGGGGACGCTTGGAAAGAATGAGTGGTGCAATTTTGAAAACTTAGGGGAGACCAACGCTTTGGGGGAGGAGGGCAGGGCTGAGCAGGTTCCTTGGCTGGTGGGTTCCAGTGAGCTGAGGCATGTGCCCTAGCCCTGATCTGTGAAGTGCTGTGTTTGTGCATAGCAGACAGAGGCAGTTTTGGGCAAAGGATCCCACCAAGCCTTCCTCCCAGCTTCCTGGGCTGGCCCGGGCTGTTGAGGGAGGGCAGGGCTGGTGGGGGTGGGGCAGGGGAGTGGATGGCCAGCAGGTGGAGGGAGGTGGGCCCTGCAGAGCTGCGGAGGGTGTGTGTGTGGGGGAGGTCGGAGCTGGGCTCCAGGTCCCTGCAGGCCACCCAAGCCCGGGGGGCTCCTGGAGAAATGCAGAGAAGAGGAGGGCTCCTGGTGCTCTTCCTCTGGGAGAGAGGCAGTGGGTCCTTCTGGGCAGGCCAAGTTCAGTGTTTGGGACGTTTACCCCCCCGCCCCCCCGTGCGCTGTGCAGCTGGGCTCTGGGCAGCGCTTGAAGCTGCCTTCTGACAGGCTTGTCTTTTTTAGGCTCCCTGCCAGCCGCCTGAGGGAGTCCCCCCTGGGGCGTTTGCCGCCCTGAGCGGCCAGGCATCTCGGGGGCGCGCAGGCGCGCGCACACGGAGGACCCGAGAACTGACCAGCCTCGCGGGTGAGTGAGCAAGGGGACCCGGCCGCATGGGCTGCAGCAGCCAGGGCTTGGGGCCTTGGCGCTGTGGAGTGGGCCACTTGGGAGGAGGACGTTCGGGCAGCCGCTAGGTGAGGCAGCGCCACCTCCACTGGGAGACCTGTGCTGGCGGGAAGGCGCCTGCACCCGCCTGGGGGGTGGCGCACCTCCCTAGCGGCCGGCCCAGGACGGGGGCGGCGGCGGCGGCGGCGGCGGCGGCGGCGGCGGAGGCAGCGGCGGCGGCGTTGGAGGCAGGCCCTTCAAGGTGGCAGGGGTTTGTGTCAAGTCCCCCCGTATTCGGTATTCGGAAGCCTGTCAACCTCCAGGTGAGTTCCCTGTCCTAGCTTGCTTGTTTGCCTGCTTGCTGGCTTTCCTGGCTTGCCTTGGCTTGGCTTGTGATGGGTGCCTGGGCTCCCTGGGCTCTTGTTCCAAAGGGCAGGAGGCTTTAGTCTTGTTCGCCTTGCTCCGTAGTCAGTCCGTGTTTCTAACGGGCTTGGCAAGCTGGGGGAATGGTGAAACTGGCTTGACTTTGCTTCCTGGCACACTTGTGCCTTTGGATGAGGTGTGTTGGTTTGTGTGAGGGGCAGAGAAATGGGTTTGGGATCAGGGCCAGGCATTTTGTAGCTTGGCTGTGTATTCTTGCAGGGGAAGCCCTTAGACCTTTTAGGGTCGTGTTAATTTCTCCCGGACACCTTTCTTTCTTTCTTTATGCGTTTGGGTCTTTGTGTATTTCTGTAACTCGGTAGGTAGTTGTAAACGTATTTGTGGTCCTAGGTGTATGTAGGTATGTATTCATTGACTGGGTTCTCCGAGGAAGGTTGGTTTGGTATTTTCAGGCGAGGGACTCTCCCTTTGGGCCTGGGCAGTCATGGACAGTGACCGTCCTCCCGACCACTCCGTGCCGCCTGGGAAGCTGCGGGGACAGGCGCCTGCTGCCACACGCAGCAAGTTTTCTCCTGGAGCTTAAGCTGTCAAGGTTTTGGCCTGAGACCCCTTGAACTGTGATCCTGCCTTTTGTCTGCCTTCTGGGTGTCTGGGATTCTAGGCGTGAGACCCTGCAGGGGACTTGTTGGTTTTTAGAAGGAGAGCGTTGCCCTGTAGCTCATGCCGACCTGGTAGCTGGGGTCCCCCTGTCTCAGCCCCGCAAGGGCAGGAATGACATGTGTGCGCCCTCCTCGCTGGCTTTAGGTGTGTTTTGTGCTTCGGTAGCTTAGTTTGTTACTTTGGTGTTTTTCACTGGGATAGATTGTGTGTGTAGGGTGTGGGTGTGATCCATTTTAAAAATTCTAAATCGGCCTGGCCTGTGGGGTCCACTGGTTTGACTGTCCCCCCGCCCCCTTAGGGGTCCCCTAGGGCCCGACTTAAGGCAGCGGTCTGGCCGGAAGCGTCTCTTTTCTCTTTCTCCCACGTGTATGCAGTGCAGTCAGTCCCTTCTGGCATATAGCCTTCTCTACTCACCCTCCTTCACCCTCCCCCATGCCACAAGCACCGACCACACACAGGCTGTACCTACTGGACAGACCTGTCTTCCTGATGAAGGTTAATGTGAGTGTACCAAGGGCTTCCTCACTGTTTCCCTGCAGGGAGTCCACCTCACCTCTTTGTGGTCACCTCCTCACCTTGCTCTCCCTTACCCTCTGACCTCCTGCCCTGGAGTTTTCAGGACTTAGAATTCCTATGCTGCTCCTAGACTCTCCGAGCAGGGTTGTTTCTTTGAACCTTCTCCTGGATGCTCTCCTTCCTTTTTCCTTGGCCTCCCCCCTCCCTCCCCCGAGATGTCCAAACAGTGTTCTTTGCTTAAACTTCCTGAAGTGTGCATTTCAATTCGTTCTTCTCTAGATGTTCGTAGAATCCATTGTCACCACCGTGGAAGAAACAGTGTGTACATTGCCGACCCCGGGCCCCAAGACCCCCTGTCCCCTGGGTATTTCAGTCTTCCAAAGGGTGTGGTTAAATGGTACTTTTCCTTAGTTCCCCCAGTGTGCGTGTCAATTCGTCCTTCCCTGGACTTTGGTAGTGGAAACCATCCTGAAGAAGCAGTGAGGGTACATTTGATTCATGGTGCCCCAACCCCCTGCCCTCTCCCCGCCAGACTAGCAGACACCATGAGCTCTTGGTATTTCTGACTTCCTACAGCGGCAGGGGGTCCTTGTGGCCCTGCAGGGTTGTAAAGTAGGGAAGCCTTAGAGTAGGTGGCCACGCCTTGGTGAACTCATGTGTTTGTCTGGTTTTGCATGCAGGGATGGGGTTGCGTGGTTGGCAAGACGTGGTAAGAAGCATCACTGGGAGGCCCGTTTCAGCTACAAGAAGTTTTATTTCACTACACTCGGATGACTTCCTTCATCAGGCGTGGATCTGCTCTAAGGTGAGGTGGGGACGGTGGGGATCTCCTGGAGTGTAGCTTGGAGGTGCTGGGAGCAAAGAGGAGGAGAGGATTGGAAAATGTCCAGGGAGTGTGGGGGACGCTTGGAAAGAATGAGTGGTGCAATTTTGAAAACTTAGGGGAGACCAACGCTTTGGGGGAGGAGGGCAGGGCTGAGCAGGTTCCTTGGCTGGTGGGTTCCAGTGAGCTGAGGCATGTGCCCTAGCCCTGATCTGTGAAGTGCTGTGTTTGTGCATAGCAGACAGAGGCAGTTTTGGGCAAAGGATCCCACCAAGCCTTCCTCCCAGCTTCCTGGGCTGGCCCGGGCTGTTGAGGGAGGGCAGGGCTGGTGGGGGTGGGGCAGGGGAGTGGATGGCCAGCAGGTGGAGGGAGGTGGGCCCTGCAGAGCTGCGGAGGGTGTGTGTGTGGGGGAGGTCGGAGCTGGGCTCCAGGTCCCTGCAGGCCACCCAAGCCCGGGGGGCTCCTGGAGAAATGCAGAGAAGAGGAGGGCTCCTGGTGCTCTTCCTCTGGGAGAGAGGCAGTGGGTCCTTCTGGGCAGGCCAAGTTCAGTGTTTGGGACGTTTACCCCCCCGCCCCCCCGTGCGCTGTGCAGCTGGGCTCTGGGCAGCGCTTGAAGCTGCCTTCTGACAGGCTTGTCTTTTTTAGGCTCCCTGCCAGCCGCCTGAGGGAGTCCCCCCTGGGGCGTTTGCCGCCCTGAGCGGCCAGGCATCTCGGGGGCGCGCAGGCGCGCGCACACGGAGGACCCGAGAACTGACCAGCCTCGCGGGTGAGTGAGCAAGGGGACCCGGCCGCATGGGCTGCAGCAGCCAGGGCTTGGGGCCTTGGCGCTGTGGAGTGGGCCACTTGGGAGGAGGACGTTCGGGCAGCCGCTAGGTGAGGCAGCGCCACCTCCACTGGGAGACCTGTGCTGGCGGGAAGGCGCCTGCACCCGCCTGGGGGGTGGCGCACCTCCCTAGCGGCCGGCCCAGGACGGGGGCGGCGGCGGCGGCGGCGGCGGCGGCGGCGGCGGAGGCAGCGGCGGCGGCGTTGGAGGCAGGCCCTTCAAGGTGGCAGGGGTTTGTGTCAAGTCCCCCCGTATTCGGTATTCGGAAGCCTGTCAACCTCCAGGTGAGTTCCCTGTCCTAGCTTGCTTGTTTGCCTGCTTGCTGGCTTTCCTGGCTTGCCTTGGCTTGGCTTGTGATGGGTGCCTGGGCTCCCTGGGCTCTTGTTCCAAAGGGCAGGAGGCTTTAGTCTTGTTCGCCTTGCTCCGTAGTCAGTCCGTGTTTCTAACGGGCTTGGCAAGCTGGGGGAATGGTGAAACTGGCTTGACTTTGCTTCCTGGCACACTTGTGCCTTTGGATGAGGTGTGTTGGTTTGTGTGAGGGGCAGAGAAATGGGTTTGGGATCAGGGCCAGGCATTTTGTAGCTTGGCTGTGTATTCTTGCAGGGGAAGCCCTTAGACCTTTTAGGGTCGTGTTAATTTCTCCCGGACACCTTTCTTTCTTTCTTTATGCGTTTGGGTCTTTGTGTATTTCTGTAACTCGGTAGGTAGTTGTAAACGTATTTGTGGTCCTAGGTGTATGTAGGTATGTATTCATTGACTGGGTTCTCCGAGGAAGGTTGGTTTGGTATTTTCAGGCGAGGGACTCTCCCTTTGGGCCTGGGCAGTCATGGACAGTGACCGTCCTCCCGACCACTCCGTGCCGCCTGGGAAGCTGCGGGGACAGGCGCCTGCTGCCACACGCAGCAAGTTTTCTCCTGGAGCTTAAGCTGTCAAGGTTTTGGCCTGAGACCCCTTGAACTGTGATCCTGCCTTTTGTCTGCCTTCTGGGTGTCTGGGATTCTAGGCGTGAGACCCTGCAGGGGACTTGTTGGTTTTTAGAAGGAGAGCGTTGCCCTGTAGCTCATGCCGACCTGGTAGCTGGGGTCCCCCTGTCTCAGCCCCGCAAGGGCAGGAATGACATGTGTGCGCCCTCCTCGCTGGCTTTAGGTGTGTTTTGTGCTTCGGTAGCTTAGTTTGTTACTTTGGTGTTTTTCACTGGGATAGATTGTGTGTGTAGGGTGTGGGTGTGATCCATTTTAAAAATTCTAAATCGGCCTGGCCTGTGGGGTCCACTGGTTTGACTGTCCCCCTGCCCCCTTAGGGGTCCCCTAGGGCCCGACTTAAGGCAGCGGTCTGGCCGGAAGCGTCTCTTTTCTCTTTCTCCCACGTGTATGCAGTGCAGTCAGTCCCTTCTGGCATATAGCCTTCTCTACTCACCCTCATTCACCCTCCCCCATGCCACAAGCACCCGACCACACACAGGCTGTACCTACTGGACAGACCTGTCTTCCTGATGAAGGTTAATGTGAGTGTACCAAGGGCTTCCTCACTGTTTCCCTGCAGGGAGTCCACCTCACCTCTTTGTGGTCACCTCCTCACCTTGCTCTCCCT
This sequence comes from Castor canadensis, assembly GCF_047511655.1. Lineage (NCBI taxonomy): Eukaryota > Metazoa > Chordata > Mammalia > Rodentia > Castoridae > Castor > Castor canadensis. Next base: position 62,903,257 of record NC_133394.1, read on the forward strand.
TACCCTCTGACCTCCTGCCCTGGAGTTTTCAGGACTTAGAATTCCTATGCTGCTCCTAGACTCTCCGAGCAGGGTTGTTTCTTTGAACCTTCTCCTGGATGCTCTCCTTCCTTTTTCCTTGGCCTCCCCCCTCCCTCCCCCGAGATGTCCAAACAGTGTTCTTTGCTTAAACTTCCTGAAGTGTGCATTTCAATTCGTTCTTCTCTAGATGTTCGTAGAATCCATTGTCACCACCGTGGAAGAAGCAGTGTGTACATTGCCGACCCCGGGCCCCAAGACCCCCTGTCCCCTGGGTATTTCAGTCTTCCAAAGGGTGTGGTTAAATGGTACTTTTCCTTAGTTCCGCCAGTGTGCGTGTCAATTCGTCCTTCCCTGGACTTTGGTAGTGGAAACCATCCTGAAGAAGCAGTGAGGGTACATTTGATTCATGGTGCCCCAACCCCCCTGCCCTCTCCCCGCCAGACTAGCAGACACCATGAGCTCTTGGTATTTCTGACTTCCTACAGCGGCAGGGGGTCCTTGTGGCCCTGCAGGGTTGTAAAGTAGGGAAGCCTTAGAGTAGGTGGCCACGCCTTGGTGAACTCATGTGTTTGTCTGGTTTTGCATGCAGGGATGGGGTTGCGTGGTTGGCAAGACGTGGTAAGAAGCATCACTCGGAGGCCCGTTTCAGCTAGAAGAAGTTTTATTTCACTACACTCGGATGACTTCCTTCATCAGGCGTGGATCTGCTCTAAGGTGAGGTGGGGACGGTGGGGATCTCCTGGAGTGTAGCTTGGAGGTGCTGGGAGCAAAGAGGAGGAGAGGATTGGAAAATGTCCAGGGAGTGTGGGGGACGCTCTGAAAGAATGAGTGGTGCAATTTTGAAAACTTAGGGGAGACCAACGCTTTGGGGGAGGAGGGCAGGGCTGAGCAGGTTCCTTGGCTGGTGGGTTCCAGTGAGCTGAGGCATGTGCCCTGGCCCTGATCTGTGAAGTGCTGTGTTTGTGCATAGCAGACAGAGGCAGTTTTGGGCAAAGGATCCCACCAAGCCTTCCTCCCAGCTTCCTGGGCTGGCCCGGGCTGTTGAGGGAGGGCAGGGCTGGTGGGGGTGGGGCAGGGGAGTGGATGGCCAGCAGGTGGAGGGAGGTGGGCCCTGCAGAGCTGCGGAGGGTGTGTGTGTGGGGGAGGTCGGAGCTGGGCTCCAGGTCCCTGCAGGCCACCCAAGCCCCGGGGGCTCCTGGAGAAATGCAGAGAAGAGGAGGGCTCCTGGTGCTCTTCCTCTGGGAGAGAGGCAGTGGGTCCTTCTGGGCAGGCCAAGTTCAGTGTTTGGGACGTTTACCCCCCCGTCCACCCGTGCGCTGTGCAGCTGGGCTCTGGGCAGCGCTTGAAGCTGCCTTCTGACAGGCTTGTCTTTTTTAGGCTCCCTGCCAGCCGCCTGAGGGAGTCCCCCCTGGGGCGTTTGCCGCCCTGAGCGGCCAGGCATCTCGGGGGCGCGCAGGCGCGCGCACACGGAGGACCCGAGAACTGACCAGCCTCACGGGTGAGTGAGCAAGGGGACCCGGCTGCATGGGCGGCAGCAGCCAGGGCTTGGGGCCTTGGCGCTTTGGAGTGGGCCACTTGGGAGGAGGACGTTCGGGCAGCCGCTAGGTGAGGCAGCGCCACCTCCACTGGGAGACCTGTGCTGGCGGGAAGGCGCCTGCACCCGCCTGGGGGGTGGCGCACCTCCCTAGCGGCCGGCCCAGGACGGGGTCGGTGGCGGCGGCGGCGGCGGCGGCGGCGGAGGCGTCAGCGGCGGCGTTGGAGGCAGGCCCTTCAAGGTGGCAGGGGTTTGTGTCAAGTCCCCCCGTATTCGGTATTCGGAAGCCTGTCAACCTTCAGGTGAGTTCCCTGTCCTAGCTTGCTTGTTTGCCTGCTTGCTGGCTTTCCTGGCTTGCCTTGGCTTGGCTTGTGATGGGTGCCTGGCCTCCCTGGGCTCTTGTTCCAAAGGGCAGGAGGCTTTAGTCTTGTTCGCCTTGCTCTGTAGTCCGTCCGTGTTTCTAATGGGCTTGGCAAGCTGGGGGAATGGTGAAACTGGCTTGACTTTGCTTCCTGGCACACTTGTGCCTTTGGATGAGGTGTGTTGGTTTGTGTGAGGGGCAGAGAAATGGGTTTGGGATCAGGGCCAGGCATTTTGTTGCTTGGCTGTGTATTCTTGCAGGGGAAGCCCTTAGACCTTTTAGGGTCGTGTTAATTTCTCCCGGACACCTTTCTTTCTTTCTTTATGCGTTTGGGTCTTTGTGTATTTCTGTAACTAGGTAGGTAGTTGTAAACGTATTTGTGGTCCTAGGTGTATGTAGGTATGTATTCATTGACTGGGTTCTCCCAGGAAGGTTGGTTTGGTATTTTCAGGCGAGGGACTCTCCCTTTGGGCCTGGGCAGTCATGGACAGTGACAGTCCTCCCGACCACTCCGTGCCGCCTGGGAAGCTGCGGGGACAGGCGCCTGCTGCCACACGCAGCAAGTTTTCTCCTGGAGCTTAAGCTGTCAAGGTTTTGGCCTGAGACCCCTTGAACTGTGATCCTGCCTTTTGTCTGCCTTCTGGGTGTCTGGGATTCTAGGCGTGAGACCCTGCAGGGGACTTGTTGGTTTTTAGAAGGAGAGCGTTGCCCTGTAGCTCATGCCGACCTGGTAGCTGGGGTCCCCCTGTCTCAGCCCCGCAAGGGCAGGAATGACATGTGTGCGCCCTCCTCGCTGGCTTTAGGTGTGTTTTGTGCTTCGGTAGCTTAGTTTGTTACTTTGGTGTTTTTCACTGGGATAGATTGTGTGTGTAGGGTGTGGATGTGATCCATTTTAAAAATTCTAAATCGGCCTGGCCTGTGGGGTCCACTGGTTTGACTGTCCCCCCGCCCCCTTAGGGGTCCCCTAGGGCCCGACTTAAGGCAGCGGTCTGGCCGGAAGCGTCTCTTTTCTCTTTCTCCCACGTGTATGCAGTGCAGTCAGTCCCTTCTGGCATATAGCCTTCTCTACTCACCCTCATTCACCCTCCCCCATGCCACAAGCACACGACCACACACAGGCTGTACCTACTGGACAGACCTGTCTTCCTGATGAAGGTTAATGTGAGTGTACCAAGGGCTTCCTCACTGTTTCCCTGCAGGGAGTCCACCTCACCTCTTTGTGGTCACCTCCTCACCTTGCTCTCCCTTACCCTCTGACCTCCTGCCCTGGAGTTTTCAGGACTTAGAATTCCTATGCTGCTCCTAGACTCTCCGAGCAGGGTTGTTTCTTTGAACCTTCTCCTGGATGCTCTCCTTCCTTTTTCCTTGGCCTCCCCCCTCCCTCCCCCGAGATGTCCAAACAGTGTTCTTTGCTTTAACTTCCTGAAGTGTGCATTTCAATTCGTTCTTCTCTAGATGTTCGTAGAATCCATTGTCACCACCGTGGAAGAAGCAGTGTGTACATTGCCGACCCCGGGCCCCAAGACCCCCTGTCCCCTGGGTATTTCAGGCTTCCAAAGGGTATGGTTAAATGGTACTTTTCCTTAGTTCCCCCAGTGTGCGTGTCAATTCGTCCTTCCCTGGACTTTGGTAGTGGAAACCATCCTGAAGAAGCAGTGAAGGTACATTTGAGTCATGGTGCCCCAACCCCCCTGCCCTCTCCCCGCCAGACTAGCAGACACCATGAGCTCTTGGTATTTCTGACTTCCTACAGCGGCAGGGGGTCCTTGTGGCCCTGCAGGGTTGTAAAGTAGGGAAGCCTTAGAGTAGGTGGCCACGCCTTGGTGAACTCATGTGTTTGTCTGGTTTTGCATGCAGGGATGGGGTTGCGTGGTTGGCAAGACGTGGTAAGAAGCATCACTCGGAGGCCCGTTTCAGCTAGAAGAAGTTTTATTTCACTACACTCGGATGACTTCCTTCATCAGGCATGGATCTGCTCTAAGGTGAGGTGGGGACGGTGGGGATCTCCTGGAGTGTAGCTTGGAGGTGCTGGGAGCAAAGAGGAGGAGAGGATTGGAAAATGTCCAGGGAGTGTGGCGGACGCTTGGAAAGAATGAGTGGTGCAATTTTGAAAACTTAGGGGAGACCAACGCTTTGGGGGAGGAGGGCAGGGCTGAGCAGGTTCCTTGGCTGGTGGGTTCCAGTGAGCTGAGGCAGGTGCCCTGGCCCTGATCTGTGAAGTGCTGTGTTTGTGCATAGCAGACAGAGGCAGTTTTGAGTAAAGGATCCCACCAAGCCTTCCTCCCAGCTTCCTGGGCTGGCCAGGGCTGTTGAGGGGGGGCAGGGCTGGTGGGGGTGGGGCAGGGGAGTGGATTGCCAGCAGGTGGAGGGAGGTAGACCCTGCAGAGCTGCGGACGGTGTGGGGGGGGGAGGTCGGAGCTGGGCTCCAGTTCCCTGCAGGCCACCCAAGCCCGGGGGGCTCCTGGAGAAATGCAGAGAAGAGGAGGGCTCCTGGTGCTCTTCCTCTGGGAGAGCGGCAGTGGGTCCTTCTGGGCAGGCCAAGTTCAGTGTTTGGGACGTTTACCCCCCCGCCCCCCCGTGCGCTGTGCAGCTGGGCTCTGGGCAGCGCTTGAAGCTGCCTTCTGACAGGCTTGTCTTTTTTAGGCTCCCTGCCAGCCGCCTGAGGGAGTCCCCCCTGGGGCCTTTGCCGCCCTGAGCGGCCAGGCAACTCGGGGGCGTGCAGGCGCGCGCACACGGAGGACCCGAGAACTGACCAGCCTCGCGGGTGAGTGAGCAAGGGGACCCGGCCGCATGGGCTGCAGCAGCCAGGGCTTGGGGCCTTGGCGCTGTGGAGTGGACCACTTGGGAGGAGGACGTTCGGGCAGCCGCTAGGTGAGGCAGCGCCACCTCCACTGGGAGACCTGTGCTGGCGGGAAGGCGCCTGCACCCGCCTGGGGGGTGGCGCACCTCCCTAGCGACCGGCCCAGGACAGGGGCGGTGGCGGCGGCAGCGGCGGCGGCGGCGGCGGCGGCGTTGGAGGCAGGCCCTTCAAGGTGGCAGGGGTTTGTGTCAAGTCCCCCCGTATTCGGTATTCGGAAGCCTGTCAACCTCCAGGTGAGTTCCCTGTCCTAGCTTGCTTGTTTGCCTGCTTGCTGGCTTTCCTGGCTTGCCTTGGCTTGGCTTGTGATGGGTGCCTGGCCTCCCTGGGCTCTTGTTCCAAAGGGCAGGAGGCTTTAGTCTTGTTGGCCTTGCTCTGTAGTCCGTCCGTGTTTCTAACGGGCTTGGCAAGCTGGGGGAATGGTGAAACTGGCTTGACTTTGCTTCCTGGCACACTTGTGCCTTTGGATGAGGTGTGTTGGTTTGTGTGAGGGGCAGAGAAATGGGTTTGGGATCAGGGCCAGGCATTTTGTAGCTTGGCTGTGTATTCTTGCAGGGGAAGCCCTTAGACCTTTTAGGGTCGTGTTAATTTCTCCCGGACACCTTTCTTTCTTTCTTTATGCGTTTGGGTCTTTGTGTATTTCTGTAACTAGGTAGGTAGTTGTAAACGTATTTGTGGTCCTAGGTGTATGTAGGTACGTATTCATTGACTGGGTTCTCCCAGGAAGGTTGGTTTGGTATTTTCAGGCGAGGGACTCTCCCTTTGGGCCTGGGCAGTCATGGACAGTGACCGTCCTCCCGACCACTCCGTGCTGCCTGGGAAGCTGCGGGGACAGGCGCCTGCTGCCACACGCAGCAAGTTTTCTCCTGGAGCTTAAGCTGTCAAGGTTTTGGCCTGAGACCCCTTGAACTGTGATCCTGCCTTTTGTCTGCCTTCTGGGTGTCTGGGATTCTAGGCGTGAGACCCTGCAGGGGACTTGTTGGTTTTTAGAAGGAGAGCGTTGCCCTGTAGCTCATGCCGACCTGGTAGCTGGGGTCCCCCTGTCTCAGCCCCGCAAGGGCAGGAATGACATGTGTGCGCCCTCCTCGCTGGCTTTAGGTGTGTTTTGTGCTTCGGTAGCTTAGTTTGTTACTTTGGTGTTTTTCACTGGGATAGATTGTGTGTGTAGGGTGTGTGTTGTGGGGGTGTGGGTGTGATCCATTTTAAAAATTCTAAATCGGCCTGGCCTGTGGGGTCCACTGGTTTGACTGTCCCCCCGCCCACTTAGGGGTCCCCTAGGGCCCGACTTAAGGCAGCGGTCTGGCCGGAAGCGTCTCTTTTCTCTTTCTCCCACGTGTATGCAGTGCAGTCAGTCCCTTCTGGCATATAGCCTTCTCTACTCACCCTCATTCACCCTCCCCCATGCCACAAGCACCCGACCACACACAGGCTGTACCTACTGGACAGACCTGTCTTCCTGATGAAGGTTAATGTGAGTGTACCAAGGGCTTCCTCACTGTTTCCCTGCAGGGAGTCCACCTCACCTCTTTGTGGTCACCTCCTCACCTTGCTCTCCCTTACCCTCTGACCTCCTGCCCTGGAGTTTTCAGGACTTAGAATTCCTATGCTGCTCCTAGACTCTCCGAACAGGGTTGTTTCTTTGAACCTTCTCCTGGATGCTCTCCTTCCTTTTTCCTTGGCCTCCCCCCTCCCTCCCCCGAGATGTCCAAACAGTGTTCTTTGCTTTAACTTCCTGAAGTGTGCATTTCAATTCGTTCTTCTCTAGATGTTCGTAGAATCCATTGTCACCACCGTGGAAGAAGCAGTGTGTACATTGCCGACCCCGGGCCCCAAGACCCCCTGTCCCCTGGGTATTTCAGGCTTCCAAAGGGTGTGGTTAAATGGTACTTTTCCTTAGTTCCCCCAGTGTGCGTGTCAATTCGTCCTTCCCTGGACTTTGGTAGTGGAAACCATCCTGAAGAAGCAGTGAAGGTACATTTGAGTCATGGTGCCCCAACCCCCCTGCCCTCTCCCCGCCAGACTAGCAGACACCATGAGCTCTTGGTATTTCTGACTTCCTACAGCGGCAGGGGGTCCTTGTGGCCCTGCAGGGTTGTAAAGTAGGGAAGCCTTAGAGTAGGTGGCCACGCCTTGGTGAACTCATGTGTTTGTCTGGTTTTGCATGCAGGGATGGGGTTGCGTGGTTGGCAAGACGTGGTAAGAAGCATCACTCAGAGGCCCGTTTCAGCTAGAAGAAGTTTTATTTCACTACACTCGGATGACTTCCTTCATCAGGCATGGATCTGCTCTAAGGTGAGGTGGGGACGGTGGGGATCTCCTGGAGTGTAGCTTGGAGGTGCTGGGAGCAAAGAGGAGGAGAGGATTGGAAAATGTCCAGGGAGTGTGGCGGACGCTTGGAAAGAATGAGTGGTGCAATTTTGAAAACTTAGGGGAGACCAACGCTTTGGGGGAGGAGGGCAGGGCTGAGCAGGTTCCTTGGCTGGTGGGTTCCAGTGAGCTGAGGCAGGTGCCCTGGCCCTGATCTGTGAAGTGCTGTGTTTGTGCATAGCAGACAGAGGCAGTTTTGGGCAAAGGATCCCACCAAGCCTTCCTCCCAGCTTCCTGGGCTGGCCCGGGCTGTTGAGGGAGGGCAGGGCTGGTTGGGGTGGGGCAGGGGAGTGGATGGCCAGCAGGTGGAGGGAGGTGGGCCCTGCAGAGCTGCGGAGGGTGTGTGTGTGGGGGAGGTCGGAGCTGGGCTCCAGGTCCCTGCAGGCCACCCAAGCCCGGGGGGCTCCTGGAGAAATGCAGAGAAGAGGAGGGCTCCTGGTGCTCTTCCTCTGGGAGAGAGGCAGTGGGTCCTTCTGGGCAGGCCAAGTTCAGTGTTTGGAACGTTTACCCCCCCGCCCCCCCGTGCGCTGTGCAGCTGGGCTCTGGGCAGCGCTTGAAGCTGCCTTCTGACAGGCTTGTCTTTTTTAGGCTCCCTGCCAGCCGCCTGAGGGAGTCCCCCCTGGGGCCTTTGCCGCCCTGAGCGGCCAGGCATCTCGGGGGCGCGCAGGCGCGCGCACACGGAGGACCCGAGAACCGACCAGCCTCGCGGGTGAGTGAGCAAGGGGACACGGCGGCATGGGCTGCAGCAGCCAGGGCTTGGGGCCTTGGCGCTGTGGAGTGGGCCACTTGGGAGGAGGACGTTCGGGCAGCCGCTAGGTGAGGCAGCGCCACCTCCACTGGGAGACCCGTGCTGGCGGGAAGGCGCCTGCACCCGCCTGGGGGGTGGCGCACCTCCCTAGCGGCCGGCCCGGGCCGGGGGCGGTGGCGGCGGCGGCGGCGGCGGCGGCGGCGAGGCAGGCGCTTCAAGGCGGCGGCTTGCCTCCGCCCAGGGGTTTGTGTCAAGTCCCCCCGTATTCGGTATTCGGAAGCCTGTCAACCTCCAGGTGAGTTCCCTGTCCTAGCTTGCTTGTTTGTCTGCTTGCTGGCTTTCCTGGCTTGCCTTGGCTTGGCTTGTGATGGGTGACTGGGCTCCCTGGGCTCTTGTTCCAAAGGGCAGGAGGCTTTAGTCTTGTTCGCCTTGCTCTGTAGTCCGTCCGTGTTTCTAACGGGCTTGGCAAGCTGGGGGAATGGTGAAACTGGCTTGACTTTGCTTCCTGGCACACTTGTGCCTTTGGATGAGGTGTGTTGCTTTGTGTGAGGGGCAGAGAAATGGGTTTGGGATCAGGGCCAGGCATTTTGTAGCTTGGCTGTGTATTCTTGCAGGGGAAGCCCTTAGACCTTTTAGGGTCTTGTTAATTTCTCCCGGACACCTTTCTTTCTTTCTTTATGCGTTTGGGTCTTTGTGTATTTCTGTAACTCGGTAGGTAGTTGTAAACGTATTTGTGGTCCTAGGTGTATGTAGGTATGTATTCATTGACTGGGTTCTCCCAGGAAGGTTGGTTTGGTATTTTCCGGCGAGGGACTCTCCCTTTGGGCCTGGGCAGTCATGGACAGTGACCGTCCTCCCGACCACTCCGTGCCCCCTGGGAAGCTGCGGGGACAGGCGCCTGCTGCCACACGCAGCAAGTTTTCTCCTGGAGCTTAAGCTGTCAAGGTTTTGGCCTGAGACCCCTTGAACTGTGATCCTGCCTTTTGTCTGCCTTCTGGGTGTCTGGGATTCTAGGCGTGAGACCCTGCAGGGGACTTGTTGGTTTTTAGAAGGAGAGCGTTGCCCTGTAGCTCATGCCGACCTGGTAGCTGGGGTCCCCCTGTCTCAGCCCCGCAAGGGCAGGAATGACATGTGTGCGCCCTCCTCGCTGGCTTTAGGTGTGTTTTGTGCTTCGGTAGCTTAGTTTGTTACTTTGGTGTTTTTCACTGGGATAGATTGTGTGTGTAGGGTGTGTGTTGTGGGGGTGTGGGTGTGATCCATTTTAAAAATTCTAAATCGGCCTGGCCTGTGGGGTCCACTGGTTTGACTGTCCCCCCGCCCACTTAGGGGTCCCCTAGGGCCCGACTTAAGGCAGCGGTCTGGCCGGAAGCGTCTCTTTTCTCTTTCTCCCACGTGTATGCAGTGCAGTCAGTCCCTTCTGGCATATAGCCTTCTCTACTCACCCTCATTCACCCTTCCCCATGCCACAAGCACCCGACCACACACAGGCTGTACCTACTGGACAGACCTGTCTTCCTGATGAAGGTTAATGTGAGTGTACCAAGGGCTTCCTCACTGTTTCCCTGCAGGGAGTCCACCTCACCTCTTTGTGGTCACCTCCTCACCTTGCTCTCCCTTACCCTCTGACCTCCTGCCCTGGAGTTTTCAGGACTTAGAATTCCTATGCTGCTCCTAGACTCTCCGAGCAGGGTTGTTTCTTTGAACCTTCTCCTGGATGCTCTCCTTCCTTTTTCCTTGGCCTCCCCCCTCCCTCCCCCGAGATGTCCAAACAGTGTTCTTTGCTTTAACTTCCTGAAGTGTGCATTTCAATTCGTTCTTCTCTAGATGTTCATAGAATCCATTGTCACCACAGTGGAAGAAGCAGTGTGTACATTGCCGACCCCGGGCCCCAAGACCCCCTGTCCCCTGGGTATTTCAGGCTTCCAAAGGGTGTGGTTAAATGGTACTTTTCCTTAGTTCCCCCAGTGTGCGTGTCAATTCGTCCTTCCCTGGACTTTGGTAGTGGAAACCATCCTGAAGAAGCAGTGAAGGTACATTTGAGTCATGGTGCCCCAACCCCCCTGCCCTCTCCCCGCCAGACTAGCAGACACCATGAGCTCTTGGTATTTCTGACTTCCTACAGCGGCAGGGGGTCCTTGTGGCCCTGCAGGGTTGTAAAGTAGGGAAGCCTTAGAGTAGGTGGCCACGCCTTGGTGAACTCATGTGTTTGTCTGGTTTTGCATGCAGGGATGGGGTTGCGTGGTTGGCAAGACGTGGTAAGAAGCATCACTCGGAGGCCCGTTTCAGCTAGAAGAAGTTTTATTTCACTACACTCGGATGACTTCCTTCATCAGGCATGGATCTGCTCTAAGGTGAGGTGGGGACGGTGGGGATCTCCTGGAGTGTAGCTTGGAGGTGCTGGGAGCAAAGAGGAGGAGAGGATTGGAAAATGTCCAGGGAGTGTGGCGGACGCTTGGAAAGAATGAGTGGTGCAATTTTGAAAACTTAGGGGAGACCAACGCTTTGGGGGAGGAGGGCAGGGCTGAGCAGGTTCCTTGGCTGGTGGGTTCCAGTGAGCTGAGGCAGGTGCCCTGGCCCTGATCTGTGAAGTGCTGTGTTTGTGCATAGCAGACAGAGGCAGTTTTGAGTAAAGGATCCCACCAAGCCTTCCTCCCAGCTTCCTGGGCTGGCCAGGGCTGTTGAGGGGGGGCAGGGCTGGTGGGGGTGGGGCAGGGGAGTGGATTGCCAGCAGGTGGAGGGAGGTAGACCCTGCAGAGCTGCGGACGGTGTGGGGGGGGGAGGTCGGAGCTGGGCTCCAGTTCCCTGCAGGCCACCCAAGCCCGGGGGGCTCCTGGAGAAATGCAGAGAAGAGGAGGGCTCCTGGTGCTCTTCCTCTGGGAGAGCGGCAGTGGGTCCTTCTGGGCAGGCCAAGTTCAGTGTTTGGGACGTTTACCCCCCCGCCCCCCCGTGCGCTGTGCAGCTGGGCTCTGGGCAGCGCTTGAAGCTGCCTTCTGACAGGCTTGTCTTTTTTAGGCTCCCTGCCAGCCGCCTGAGGGAGTCCCCTCTGGGGCCTTTGCCGCCCTGAGCGGCCAGGCAACTCGGGGGCGTGCAGGCGCGCGCACACGGAGGACCCGAGAACTGACCAGCCTCGCGGGTGAGTGAGCAAGGGGACCCGGCCGCATGGGCTGCAGCAGCCAGGGCTTGGGGCCTTGGCGCTGTGGAGTGGACCACTTGGGAGGAGGACGTTCGGGCAGCCGCTAGGTGAGGCAGCGCCACCTCCACTGGGAGACCTGTGCTGGCGGGAAGGCGCCTGCACCCGCCTGGGGGGTGGCGCACCTCCCTAGCGACCGGCCCAGGACAGGGGCGGTGGCGGCGGCAGCGGCGGCGGCGGCGGCGGCGGCGTTGGAGGCAGGCCCTTCAAGGTGGCAGGGGTTTGTGTCAAGTCCCCCCGTATTCGGTATTCGGAAGCCTGTCAACCTCCAGGTGAGTTCCCTGTCCTAGCTTGCTTGTTTGCCTGCTTGCTGGCTTTCCTGGCTTGCCTTGGCTTGGCTTGTGATGGGTGCCTGGCCTCCCTGGGCTCTTGTTCCAAAGGGCAGGAGGCTTTAGTCTTGTTGGCCTTGCTCTGTAGTCCGTCCGTGTTTCTAACGGGCTTGGCAAGCTGGGGGAATGGTGAAACTGGCTTGACTTTGCTTCCTGGCACACTTGTGCCTTTGGATGAGGTGTGTTGGTTTGTGTGAGGGGCAGAGAAATGGGTTTGGGATCAGGGCCAGGCATTTTGTAGCTTGGCTGTGTATTCTTGCAGGGGAAGCCCTTAGACCTTTTAGGGTCGTGTTAATTTCTCCCGGACACCTTTCTTTCTTTCTTTATGCGTTTGGGTCTTTGTGTATTTCTGTAACTAGGTAGGTAGTTGTAAACGTATTTGTGGTCCTAGGTGTATGTAGGTACGTATTCATTGACTGGGTTCTCCCAGGAAGGTTGGTTTGGTATTTTCAGGCGAGGGACTCTCCCTTTGGGCCTGGGCAGTCATGGACAGTGACCGTCCTCCCGACCACTCCGTGCTGCCTGGGAAGCTGCGGGGACAGGCGCCTGCTGCCACACGCAGCAAGTTTTCTCCTGGAGCTTAAGCTGTCAAGGTTTTGGCCTGAGACCCCTTGAACTGTGATCCTGCCTTTTGTCTGCCTTCTGGGTGTCTGGGATTCTAGGCGTGAGACCCTGCAGGGGACTTGTTGGTTTTTAGAAGGAGAGCGTTGCCCTGTAGCTCATGCCGACCTGGTAGCTGGGGTCCCCCTGTCTCAGCCCCGCAAGGGCAGGAATGACATGTGTGCGCCCTCCTCGCTGGCTTTAGGTGTGTTTTGTGCTTCGGTAGCTTAGTTTGTTACTTTGGTGTTTTTCACTGGGATAGATTGTGTGTGTAGGGTGTGTGTTGTGGGGGTGTGGGTGTGATCCATTTTAAAAATTCTAAATCGGCCTGGCCTGTGGGGTCCACTGGTTTGACTGTCCCCCCGCCCACTTAGGGGTCCCCTAGGGCCCGACTTAAGGCAGCGGTCTGGCCGGAAGCGTCTCTTTTCTCTTTCTCCCACGTGTATGCAGTGCAGTCAGTCCCTTCTGGCATATAGCCTTCTCTACTCACCCTCATTCACCCTCCCCCATGCCACAAGCACCCGACCACACACAGGCTGTACCTACTGGACAGACCTGTCTTCCTGATGAAGGTTAATGTGAGTGTACCAAGGGCTTCCTCACTGTTTCCCTGCAGGGAGTCCACCTCACCTCTTTGTGGTCACCTCCTCACCTTGCTCTCCCTTACCCTCTGACCTCCTGCCCTGGAGTTTTCAGGACTTAGAATTCCTATGCTGCTCCTAGACTCTCCGAACAGGGTTGTTTCTTTGAACCTTCTCCTGGATGCTCTCCTTCCTTTTTCCTTGGCCTCCCCCCTCCCTCCCCCGAGATGTCCAAACAGTGTTCTTTGCTTTAACTTCCTGAAGTGTGCATTTCAATTCGTTCTTCTCTAGATGTTCGTAGAATCCATTGTCACCACCGTGGAAGAAGCAGTGTGTACATTGCCGACCCCGGGCCCCAAGACCCCCTGTCCCCTGGGTATTTCAGGCTTCCAAAGGGTGTGGTTAAATGGTACTTTTCCTTAGTTCCCCCAGTGTGCGTGTCAATTCGTCCTTCCCTGGACTTTGGTAGTGGAAACCATCCTGAAGAAGCAGTGAAGGTACATTTGAGTCATGGTGCCCCAACCCCCCTGCCCTCTCCCCGCCAGACTAGCAGACACCATGAGCTCTTGGTATTTCTGACTTCCTACAGCGGCAGGGGGTCCTTGTGGCCCTGCAGGGTTGTAAAGTAGGGAAGCCTTAGAGTAGGTGGCCACGCCTTGGTGAACTCATGTGTTTGTCTGGTTTTGCATGCAGGGATGGGGTTGCGTGGTTGGCAAGACGTGGTAAGAAGCATCACTCGGAGGCCCGTTTCAGCTAGAAGAAGTTTTATTTCACTACACTCGGATGACTTCCTTCATCAGGCATGGATCTGCTCTAAGGTGAGGTGGGGACGGTGGGGATCTCCTGGAGTGTAGCTTGGAGGTGCTGGGAGCAAAGAGGAGGAGAGGATTGGAAAATGTCCAGGGAGTGTGGCGGACGCTTGGAAAGAATGAGTGGTGCAATTTTGAAAACTTAGGGGAGACCAACGCTTTGGGGGAGGAGGGCAGGGCTGAGCAGGTTCCTTGGCTGGTGGGTTCCAGTGAGCTGAGGCAGGTGCCCTGGCCCTGATCTGTGAAGTGCTGTGTTTGTGCATAGCAGACAGAGGCAGTTTTGGGCAAAGGATCCCACCAAGCCTTCCTCCCAGCTTCCTGGGCTGGCCCGGGCTGTTGAGGGAGGGCAGGGCTGGTTGGGGTGGGGCAGGGGAGTGGATGGCCAGCAGGTGGAGGGAGGTGGGCCCTGCAGAGCTGCGGAGGGTGTGTGTGTGGGGGAGGTCGGAGCTGGGCTCCAGGTCCCTGCAGGCCACCCAAGCCCGGGGGGCTCCTGGAGAAATGCAGAGAAGAGGAGGGCTCCTGGTGCTCTTCCTCTGGGAGAGAGGCAGTGGGTCCTTCTGGGCAGGCCAAGTTCAGTGTTTGGAACGTTTACCCCCCCGCCCCCCCGTGCGCTGTGCAGCTGGGCTCTGGGCAGCGCTTGAAGCTGCCTTCTGACAGGCTTGTCTTTTTTAGGCTCCCTGCCAGCCGCCTGAGGGAGTCCCCCCTGGGGCCTTTGCCGCCCTGAGCGGCCAGGCATCTCGGGGGCGCGCAGGCGCGCGCACACGGAGGACCCGAGAACCGACCAGCCTCGCGGGTGAGTGAGCAAGGGGACACGGCGGCATGGGCTGCAGCAGCCAGGGCTTGGGGCCTTGGCGCTGTGGAGTGGGCCACTTGGGAGGAGGACGTTCGGGCAGCCGCTAGGTGAGGCAGCGCCACCTCCACTGGGAGACCCGTGCTGGCGGGAAGGCGCCTGCACCCGCCTGGGGGGTGGCGCACCTCCCTAGCGGCCGGCCCGGGCCGGGGGCGGTGGCGGCGGCGGCGGCGGCGGCGGCGGCGAGGCAGGCGCTTCAAGGCGGCGGCTTGCCTCCGCCCAGGGGTTTGTGTCAAGTCCCCCCGTATTCGGTATTCGGAAGCCTGTCAACCTCCAGGTGAGTTCCCTGTCCTAGCTTGCTTGTTTGTCTGCTTGCTGGCTTTCCTGGCTTGCCTTGGCTTGGCTTGTGATGGGTGACTGGGCTCCCTGGGCTCTTGTTCCAAAGGGCAGGAGGCTTTAGTCTTGTTCGCCTTGCTCTGTAGTCCGTCCGTGTTTCTAACGGGCTTGGCAAGCTGGGGGAATGGTGAAACTGGCTTGACTTTGCTTCCTGGCACACTTGTGCCTTTGGATGAGGTGTGTTGCTTTGTGTGAGGGGCAGAGAAATGGGTTTGGGATCAGGGCCAGGCATTTTGTAGCTTGGCTGTGTATTCTTGCAGGGGAAGCCCTTAGACCTTTTAGGGTCGTGTTAATTTCTCCCGGACACCTTTCTTTCTTTCTTTATGCGTTTGGGTCTTTGTGTATTTCTGTAACTCGGTAGGTAGTTGTAAACGTATTTGTGGTCCTAGGTGTATGTAGGTATGTATTCATTGACTGGGTTCTCCCAGGAAGGTTGGTTTGGTATTTTCCAGCGAGGGACTCTCCCTTTGGGCCTGGGCAGTCATGGACAGTGACCGTCCTCCCGACCACTCCGTGCCCCCTGGGAAGCTGCGGGGACAGGCGCCTGCTGCCACACGCAGCAAGTTTTCTCCTGGAGCTTAAGCTGTCAAGGTTTTGGCCTGAGACCCCTTGAACTGTGATCCTGCCTTTTGTCTGCCTTCTGGGTGTCTGGGATTCTAGGCGTGAGACCCTGCAGGGGACTTGTTGGTTTTTAGAAGGAGAGCGTTGCCCTGTAGCTCATGCCGACCTGGTAGCTGGGGTCCCCCTGTCTCAGCCCCGCAAGGGCAGGAATGACATGTGTGCGCCCTCCTCGCTGGCTTTAGGTGTGTTTTGTGCTTCGGTAGCTTAGTTTGTTACTTTGGTGTTTTTCACTGGGATAGATTGTGTGTGTAGGGTGTGTGTTGTGGGGGTGTGGGTGTGATCCATTTTAAAAATTCTAAATCGGCCTGGCCTGTGGGGTCCACTGGTTTGACTGTCCCCCCGCCCACTTAGGGGTCCCCTAGGGCCCGACTTAAGGCAGCGGTCTGGCCGGAAGCGTCTCTTTTCTCTTTCTCCCACGTGTATGCAGTGCAGTCAGTCCCTTCTGGCATATAGCCTTCTCTACTCACCCTCATTCACCCTTCCCCATGCCACAAGCACCCGACCACACACAGGCTGTACCTACTGGACAGACCTGTCTTCCTGATGAAGGTTAATGTGAGTGTACCAAGGGCTTCCTCACTGTTTCCCTGCAGGGAGTCCACCTCACCTCTTTGTGGTCACCTCCTCACCTTGCTCTCCCTTACCCTCTGACCTCCTGCCCTGGAGTTTTCAGGACTTAGAATTCCTATGCTGCTCCTAGACTCTCCGAGCAGGGTTGTTTCTTTGAACCTTCTCCTGGATGCTCTCCTTCCTTTTTCCTTGGCCTCCCCCCTCCCTCCCCCGAGATGTCCAAACAGTGTTCTTTGCTTTAACTTCCTGAAGTGTGCATTTCAATTCGTTCTTCTCTAGATGTTCATAGAATCCATTGTCACCACAGTGGAAGAAGCAGTGTGTACATTGCCGACCCCGGGCCCCAAGACCCCCTGTCCCCTGGGTATTTCAGGCTTCCAAAGGGTGTGGTTAAATGGTACTTTTCCTTAGTTCCCCCAGTGTGCGTGTCAATTCGTCCTTCCCTGGACTTTGGTAGTGGAAACCATCCTGAAGAAGCAGTGAAGGTACATTTGAGTCATGGTGCCCCAACCCCCCTGCCCTCTCCCCGCCAGACTAGCAGACACCATGAGCTCTTGGTATTTCTGACTTCCTACAGCGGCAGGGGGTCCTTGTGGCCCTGCAGGGTTGTAAAGTAGGGAAGCCTTAGAGTAGGTGGCCACGCCTTGGTGAACTCATGTGTTTGTCTGGTTTTGCATGCAGGGATGGGGTTGCGTGGTTGGCAAGACGTGGTAAGAAGCATCACTCGGAGGCCCGTTTCAGCTAGAAGAAGTTTTATTTCACTACACTCGGATGACTTCCTTCATCAGGCATGGATCTGCTCTAAGGTGAGGTGGGGACGGTGGGGATCTCCTGGAGTGTAGCTTGGAGGTGCTGGGAGCAAAGAGGAGGAGAGGATTGGAAAATGTCCAGGGAGTGTGGCGGACGCTTGGAAAGAATGAGTGGTGCAATTTTGAAAACTTAGGGGAGACCAACGCTTTGGGGGAGGAGGGCAGGGCTGAGCAGGTTCCTTGGCTGGTGGGTTCCAGTGAGCTGAGGCAGGTGCCCTGGCCCTGATCTGTGAAGTGCTGTGTTTGTGCATAGCAGACAGAGGCAGTTTTGGGCAAAGGATCCCACCAAGCCTTCCTCCCAGCTTCCTGGGCTGGCCCGGGCTGTTGAGGGAGGGCAGGGCTGGTTGGGGTGGGGCAGGGGAGTGGATGGCCAGCAGGTGGAGGGAGGTGGGCCCTGCAGAGCTGCGGAGGGTGTGTGTGTGGGGGAGGTCGGAGCTGGGCTCCAGGTCCCTGCAGGCCACCCAAGCCCGGGGGGCTCCTGGAGAAATGCAGAGAAGAGGAGGGCTCCTGGTGCTCTTCCTCTGGGAGAGAGGCAGTGGGTCCTTCTGGGCAGGCCAAGTTCAGTGTTTGGAACGTTTACCCCCCCGCCCCCCCGTGCGCTGTGCAGCTGGGCTCTGGGCAGCGCTTGAAGCTGCCTTCTGACAGGCTTGTCTTTTTTAGGCTCCCTGCCAGCCGCCTGAGGGAGTCCCCCCTGGGGCCTTTGCCGCCCTGAGCGGCCAGGCATCTCGGGGGCGCGCAGGCGCGCGCACACGGAGGACCCGAGAACCGACCAGCCTCGCGGGTGAGTGAGCAAGGGGACACGGCGGCATGGGCTGCAGCAGCCAGGGCTTGGGGCCTTGGCGCTGTGGAGTGGGCCACTTGGGAGGAGGACGTTCGGGCAGCCGCTAGGTGAGGCAGCGCCACCTCCACTGGGAGACCCGTGCTGGCGGGAAGGCGCCTGCACCCGCCTGGGGGGTGGCGCACCTCCCTAGCGGCCGGCCCGGGCCGGGGGCGGTGGCGGCGGCGGCGGCGGCGGCGGCGGCGAGGCAGGCGCTTCAAGGCGGCGGCTTGCCTCCGCCCAGGGGTTTGTGTCAAGTCCCCCCGTATTCGGTATTCGGAAGCCTGTCAACCTCCAGGTGAGTTCCCTGTCCTAGCTTGCTTGTTTGTCTGCTTGCTGGCTTTCCTGGCTTGCCTTGGCTTGGCTTGTGATGGGTGACTGGGCTCCCTGGGCTCTTGTTCCAAAGGGCAGGAGGCTTTAGTCTTGTTCGCCTTGCTCTGTAGTCCGTCCGTGTTTCTAACGGGCTTGGCAAGCTGGGGGAATGGTGAAACTGGCTTGACTTTGCTTCCTGGCACACTTGTGCCTTTGGATGAGGTGTGTTGCTTTGTGTGAGGGGCAGAGAAATGGGTTTGGGATCAGGGCCAGGCATTTTGTAGCTTGGCTGTGTATTCTTGCAGGGGAAGCCCTTAGACCTTTTAGGGTCTTGTTAATTTCTCCCGGACACCTTTCTTTCTTTCTTTATGCGTTTGGGTCTTTGTGTATTTCTGTAACTCGGTAGGTAGTTGTAAACGTATTTGTGGTCCTAGGTGTATGTAGGTATGTATTCATTGACTGGGTTCTCCCAGGAAGGTTGGTTTGGTATTTTCCGGCGAGGGACTCTCCCTTTGGGCCTGGGCAGTCATGGACAGTGACCGTCCTCCCGACCACTCCGTGCCCCCTGGGAAGCTGCGGGGACAGGCGCCTGCTGCCACACGCAGCAAGTTTTCTCCTGGAGCTTAAGCTGTCAAGGTTTTGGCCTGAGACCCCTTGAACTGTGATCCTGCCTTTTGTCTGCCTTCTGGGTGTCTGGGATTCTAGGCGTGAGACCCTGCAGGGGACTTGTTGGTTTTTAGAAGGAGAGCGTTGCCCTGTAGCTCATGCCGACCTGGTAGCTGGGGTCCCCCTGTCTCAGCCCCGCAAGGGCAGGAATGACATGTGTGCGCCCTCCTCGCTGGCTTTAGGTGTGTTTTGTGCTTCGGTAGCTTAGTTTGTTACTTTGGTGTTTTTCACTGGGATAGATTGTGTGTGTAGGGTGTGTGTTGTGGGGGTGTGGGTGTGATCCATTTTAAAAATTCTAAATCGGCCTGGCCTGTGGGGTCCACTGGTTTGACTGTCCCCCCGCCCACTTAGGGGTCCCCTAGGGCCCGACTTAAGGCAGCGGTCTGGCCGGAAGCGTCTCTTTTCTCTTTCTCCCACGTGTATGCAGTGCAGTCAGTCCCTTCTGGCATATAGCCTTCTCTACTCACCCTCATTCACCCTTCCCCATGCCACAAGCACCCGACCACACACAGGCTGTACCTACTGGACAGACCTGTCTTCCTGATGAAGGTTAATGTGAGTGTACCAAGGGCTTCCTCACTGTTTCCCTGCAGGGAGTCCACCTCACCTCTTTGTGGTCACCTCCTCACCTTGCTCTCCCTTACCCTCTGACCTCCTGCCCTGGAGTTTTCAGGACTTAGAATTCCTATGCTGCTCCTAGACTCTCCGAGCAGGGTTGTTTCTTTGAACCTTCTCCTGGATGCTCTCCTTCCTTTTTCCTTGGCCTCCCCCCTCCCTCCCCCGAGATGTCCAAACAGTGTTCTTTGCTTTAACTTCCTGAAGTGTGCATTTCAATTCGTTCTTCTCTAGATGTTCATAGAATCCATTGTCACCACAGTGGAAGAAGCAGTGTGTACATTGCCGACCCCGGGCCCCAAGACCCCCTGTCCCCTGGGTATTTCAGGCTTCCAAAGGGTGTGGTTAAATGGTACTTTTCCTTAGTTCCCCCAGTGTGCGTGTCAATTCGTCCTTCCCTGGACTTTGGTAGTGGAAACCATCCTGAAGAAGCAGTGAAGGTACATTTGAGTCATGGTGCCCCAACCCCCCTGCCCTCTCCCCGCCAGACTAGCAGACACCATGAGCTCTTGGTATTTCTGACTTCCTACAGCGGCAGGGGGTCCTTGTGGCCCTGCAGGGTTGTAAAGTAGGGAAGCCTTAGAGTAGGTGGCCACGCCTTGGTGAACTCATGTGTTTGTCTGGTTTTGCATGCAGGGATGGGGTTGCGTGGTTGGCAAGACGTGGTAAGAAGCATCACTCGGAGGCCCGTTTCAGCTAGAAGAAGTTTTATTTCACTACACTCGGATGACTTCCTTCATCAGGCATGGATCTGCTCTAAGGTGAGGTGGGGACGGTGGGGATCTCCTGGAGTGTAGCTTGGAGGTGCTGGGAGCAAAGAGGAGGAGAGGATTGGAAAATGTCCAGGGAGTGTGGCGGACGCTTGGAAAGAATGAGTGGTGCAATTTTGAAAACTTAGGGGAGACCAACGCTTTGGGGGAGGAGGGCAGGGCTGAGCAGGTTCCTTGGCTGGTGGGTTCCAGTGAGCTGAGGCAGGTGCCCTGGCCCTGATCTGTGAAGTGCTGTGTTTGTGCATAGCAGACAGAGGCAGTTTTGAGTAAAGGATCCCACCAAGCCTTCCTCCCAGCTTCCTGGGCTGGCCAGGGCTGTTGAGGGGGGGCAGGGCTGGTGGGGGTGGGGCAGGGGAGTGGATTGCCAGCAGGTGGAGGGAGGTAGACCCTGCAGAGCTGCGGACGGTGTGGGGGGGGGAGGTCGGAGCTGGGCTCCAGTTCCCTGCAGGCCACCCAAGCCCGGGGGGCTCCTGGAGAAATGCAGAGAAGAGGAGGGCTCCTGGTGCTCTTCCTCTGGGAGAGCGGCAGTGGGTCCTTCTGGGCAGGCCAAGTTCAGTGTTTGGGACGTTTACCCCCCCGCCCCCCCGTGCGCTGTGCAGCTGGGCTCTGGGCAGCGCTTGAAGCTGCCTTCTGACAGGCTTGTCTTTTTTAGGCTCCCTGCCAGCCGCCTGAGGGAGTCCCCCCTGGGGCCTTTGCCGCCCTGAGCGGCCAGGCAACTCGGGGGCGTGCAGGCGCGCGCACACGGAGGACCCGAGAACTGACCAGCCTCGCGGGTGAGTGAGCAAGGGGACCCGGCCGCATGGGCTGCAGCAGCCAGGGCTTGGGGCCTTGGCGCTGTGGAGTGGACCACTTGGGAGGAGGACGTTCGGGCAGCCGCTAGGTGAGGCAGCGCCACCTCCACTGGGAGACCTGTGCTGGCGGGAAGGCGCCTGCACCCGCCTGGGGGGTGGCGCACCTCCCTAGCGACCGGCCCAGGACAGGGGCGGTGGCGGCGGCAGCGGCGGCGGCGGCGGCGGCGGCGTTGGAGGCAGGCCCTTCAAGGTGGCAGGGGTTTGTGTCAAGTCCCCCCGTATTCGGTATTCGGAAGCCTGTCAACCTCCAGGTGAGTTCCCTGTCCTAGCTTGCTTGTTTGCCTGCTTGCTGGCTTTCCTGGCTTGCCTTGGCTTGGCTTGTGATGGGTGCCTGGCCTCCCTGGGCTCTTGTTCCAAAGGGCAGGAGGCTTTAGTCTTGTTGGCCTTGCTCTGTAGTCCGTCCGTGTTTCTAACGGGCTTGGCAAGCTGGGGGAATGGTGAAACTGGCTTGACTTTGCTTCCTGGCACACTTGTGCCTTTGGATGAGGTGTGTTGGTTTGTGTGAGGGGCAGAGAAATGGGTTTGGGATCAGGGCCAGGCATTTTGTAGCTTGGCTGTGTATTCTTGCAGGGGAAGCCCTTAGACCTTTTAGGGTCGTGTTAATTTCTCCCGGACACCTTTCTTTCTTTCTTTATGCGTTTGGGTCTTTGTGTATTTCTGTAACTAGGTAGGTAGTTGTAAACGTATTTGTGGTCCTAGGTGTATGTAGGTACGTATTCATTGACTGGGTTCTCCCAGGAAGGTTGGTTTGGTATTTTCAGGCGAGGGACTCTCCCTTTGGGCCTGGGCAGTCATGGACAGTGACCGTCCTCCCGACCACTCCGTGCTGCCTGGGAAGCTGCGGGGACAGGCGCCTGCTGCCACACGCAGCAAGTTTTCTCCTGGAGCTTAAGCTGTCAAGGTTTTGGCCTGAGACCCCTTGAACTGTGATCCTGCCTTTTGTCTGCCTTCTGGGTGTCTGGGATTCTAGGCGTGAGACCCTGCAGGGGACTTGTTGGTTTTTAGAAGGAGAGCGTTGCCCTGTAGCTCATGCCGACCTGGTAGCTGGGGTCCCCCTGTCTCAGCCCCGCAAGGGCAGGAATGACATGTGTGCGCCCTCCTCGCTGGCTTTAGGTGTGTTTTGTGCTTCGGTAGCTTAGTTTGTTACTTTGGTGTTTTTCACTGGGATAGATTGTGTGTGTAGGGTGTGTGTTGTGGGGGTGTGGGTGTGATCCATTTTAAAAATTCTAAATCGGCCTGGCCTGTGGGGTCCACTGGTTTGACTGTCCCCCCGCCCACTTAGGGGTCCCCTAGGGCCCGACTTAAGGCAGCGGTCTGGCCGGAAGCGTCTCTTTTCTCTTTCTCCCACGTGTATGCAGTGCAGTCAGTCCCTTCTGGCATATAGCCTTCTCTACTCACCCTCATTCACCCTTCCCCATGCCACAAGCACCCGACCACACACAGGCTGTACCTACTGGACAGACCTGTCTTCCTGATGAAGGTTAATGTGAGTGTACCAAGGGCTTCCTCACTGTTTCCCTGCAGGGAGTCCACCTCACCTCTTTGTGGTCACCTCCTCACCTTGCTCTCCCTTACCCTCTGACCTCCTGCCCTGGAGTTTTCAGGACTTAGAATTCCTATGCTGCTCCTAGACTCTCCGAGCAGGGTTGTTTCTTTGAACCTTCTCCTGGATGCTCTCCTTCCTTTTTCCTTGGCCTCCCCCCTCCCTCCCCCGAGATGTCCAAACAGTGTTCTTTGCTTTAACTTCCTGAAGTGTGCATTTCAATTCGTTCTTCTCTAGATGTTCATAGAATCCATTGTCACCACAGTGGAAGAAGCAGTGTGTACATTGCCGACCCCGGGCCCCAAGACCCCCTGTCCCCTGGGTATTTCAGGCTTCCAAAGGGTGTGGTTAAATGGTACTTTTCCTTAGTTCCCCCAGTGTGCGTGTCAATTCGTCCTTCCCTGGACTTTGGTAGTGGAAACCATCCTGAAGAAGCAGTGAAGGTACATTTGAGTCATGGTGCCCCAACCCCCCTGCCCTCTCCCCGCCAGACTAGCAGACACCATGAGCTCTTGGTATTTCTGACTTCCTACAGCGGCAGGGGGTCCTTGTGGCCCTGCAGGGTTGTAAAGTAGGGAAGCCTTAGAGTAGGTGGCCACGCCTTGGTGAACTCATGTGTTTGTCTGGTTTTGCATGCAGGGATGGGGTTGCGTGGTTGGCAAGACGTGGTAAGAAGCATCACTCGGAGGCCCGTTTCAGCTAGAAGAAGTTTTATTTCACTACACTCGGATGACTTCCTTCATCAGGCATGGATCTGCTCTAAGGTGAGGTGGGGACGGTGGGGATCTCCTGGAGTGTAGCTTGGAGGTGCTGGGAGCAAAGAGGAGGAGAGGATTGGAAAATGTCCAGGGAGTGTGGCGGACGCTTGGAAAGAATGAGTGGTGCAATTTTGAAAACTTAGGGGAGACCAACGCTTTGGGGGAGGAGGGCAGGGCTGAGCAGGTTCCTTGGCTGGTGGGTTCCAGTGAGCTGAGGCAGGTGCCCTGGCCCTGATCTGTGAAGTGCTGTGTTTGTGCATAGCAGACAGAGGCAGTTTTGAGTAAAGGATCCCACCAAGCCTTCCTCCCAGCTTCCTGGGCTGGCCAGGGCTGTTGAGGGGGGGCAGGGCTGGTGGGGGTGGGGCAGGGGAGTGGATTGCCAGCAGGTGGAGGGAGGTAGACCCTGCAGAGCTGCGGACGGTGTGGGGGGGGGAGGTCGGAGCTGGGCTCCAGTTCCCTGCAGGCCACCCAAGCCCGGGGGGCTCCTGGAGAAATGCAGAGAAGAGGAGGGCTCCTGGTGCTCTTCCTCTGGGAGAGCGGCAGTGGGTCCTTCTGGGCAGGCCAAGTTCAGTGTTTGGGACGTTTACCCCCCCGCCCCCCCGTGCGCTGTGCAGCTGGGCTCTGGGCAGCGCTTGAAGCTGCCTTCTGACAGGCTTGTCTTTTTTAGGCTCCCTGCCAGCCGCCTGAGGGAGTCCCCCCTGGGGCCTTTGCCGCCCTGAGCGGCCAGGCAACTCGGGGGCGTGCAGGCGCGCGCACACGGAGGACCCGAGAACTGACCAGCCTCGCGGGTGAGTGAGCAAGGGGACCCGGCCGCATGGGCTGCAGCAGCCAGGGCTTGGGGCCTTGGCGCTGTGGAGTGGACCACTTGGGAGGAGGACGTTCGGGCAGCCGCTAGGTGAGGCAGCGCCACCTCCACTGGGAGACCTGTGCTGGCGGGAAGGCGCCTGCACCCGCCTGGGGGGTGGCGCACCTCCCTAGCGACCGGCCCAGGACAGGGGCGGTGGCGGCGGCAGCGGCGGCGGCGGCGGCGGCGGCGTTGGAGGCAGGCCCTTCAAGGTGGCAGGGGTTTGTGTCAAGTCCCCCCGTATTCGGTATTCGGAAGCCTGTCAACCTCCAGGTGAGTTCCCTGTCCTAGCTTGCTTGTTTGCCTGCTTGCTGGCTTTCCTGGCTTGCCTTGGCTTGGCTTGTGATGGGTGCCTGGCCTCCCTGGGCTCTTGTTCCAAAGGGCAGGAGGCTTTAGTCTTGTTGGCCTTGCTCTGTAGTCCGTCCGTGTTTCTAACGGGCTTGGCAAGCTGGGGGAATGGTGAAACTGGCTTGACTTTGCTTCCTGGCACACTTGTGCCTTTGGATGAGGTGTGTTGGTTTGTGTGAGGGGCAGAGAAATGGGTTTGGGATCAGGGCCAGGCATTTTGTAGCTTGGCTGTGTATTCTTGCAGGGGAAGCCCTTAGACCTTTTAGGGTCGTGTTAATTTCTCCCGGACACCTTTCTTTCTTTCTTTATGCGTTTGGGTCTTTGTGTATTTCTGTAACTAGGTAGGTAGTTGTAAACGTATTTGTGGTCCTAGGTGTATGTAGGTACGTATTCATTGACTGGGTTCTCCCAGGAAGGTTGGTTTGGTATTTTCAGGCGAGGGACTCTCCCTTTGGGCCTGGGCAGTCATGGACAGTGACCGTCCTCCCGACCACTCCGTGCTGCCTGGGAAGCTGCGGGGACAGGCGCCTGCTGCCACACGCAGCAAGTTTTCTCCTGGAGCTTAAGCTGTCAAGGTTTTGGCCTGAGACCCCTTGAACTGTGATCCTGCCTTTTGTCTGCCTTCTGGGTGTCTGGGATTCTAGGCGTGAGACCCTGCAGGGGACTTGTTGGTTTTTAGAAGGAGAGCGTTGCCCTGTAGCTCATGCCGACCTGGTAGCTGGGGTCCCCCTGTCTCAGCCCCGCAAGGGCAGGAATGACATGTGTGCGCCCTCCTCGCTGGCTTTAGGTGTGTTTTGTGCTTCGGTAGCTTAGTTTGTTACTTTGGTGTTTTTCACTGGGATAGATTGTGTGTGTAGGGTGTGTGTTGTGGGGGTGTGGGTGTGATCCATTTTAAAAATTCTAAATCGGCCTGGCCTGTGGGGTCCACTGGTTTGACTGTCCCCCCGCCCACTTAGGGGTCCCCTAGGGCCCGACTTAAGGCAGCGGTCTGGCCGGAAGCGTCTCTTTTCTCTTTCTCCCACGTGTATGCAGTGCAGTCAGTCCCTTCTGGCATATAGCCTTCTCTACTCACCCTCATTCACCCTCCCCCATGCCACAAGCACCCGACCACACACAGGCTGTACCTACTGGACAGACCTGTCTTCCTGATGAAGGTTAATGTGAGTGTACCAAGGGCTTCCTCACTGTTTCCCTGCAGGGAGTCCACCTCACCTCTTTGTGGTCACCTCCTCACCTTGCTCTCCCTTACCCTCTGACCTCCTGCCCTGGAGTTTTCAGGACTTAGAATTCCTATGCTGCTCCTAGACTCTCCGAACAGGGTTGTTTCTTTGAACCTTCTCCTGGATGCTCTCCTTCCTTTTTCCTTGGCCTCCCCCCTCCCTCCCCCGAGATGTCCAAACAGTGTTCTTTGCTTTAACTTCCTGAAGTGTGCATTTCAATTCGTTCTTCTCTAGATGTTCGTAGAATCCATTGTCACCACCGTGGAAGAAGCAGTGTGTACATTGCCGACCCCGGGCCCCAAGACCCCCTGTCCCCTGGGTATTTCAGGCTTCCAAAGGGTGTGGTTAAATGGTACTTTTCCTTAGTTCCCCCAGTGTGCGTGTCAATTCGTCCTTCCCTGGACTTTGGTAGTGGAAACCATCCTGAAGAAGCAGTGAAGGTACATTTGAGTCATGGTGCCCCAACCCCCCTGCCCTCTCCCCGCCAGACTAGCAGACACCATGAGCTCTTGGTATTTCTGACTTCCTACAGCGGCAGGGGGTCCTTGTGGCCCTGCAGGGTTGTAAAGTAGGGAAGCCTTAGAGTAGGTGGCCACGCCTTGGTGAACTCATGTGTTTGTCTGGTTTTGCATGCAGGGATGGGGTTGCGTGGTTGGCAAGACGTGGTAAGAAGCATCACTCGGAGGCCCGTTTCAGCTAGAAGAAGTTTTATTTCACTACACTCGGATGACTTCCTTCATCAGGCATGGATCTGCTCTAAGGTGAGGTGGGGACGGTGGGGATCTCCTGGAGTGTAGCTTGGAGGTGCTGGGAGCAAAGAGGAGGAGAGGATTGGAAAATGTCCAGGGAGTGTGGCGGACGCTTGGAAAGAATGAGTGGTGCAATTTTGAAAACTCCCTGCCAGCCGCCTGAGGGAGTCCCCCCTGGGGCCTTTGCCGCCCTGAGCGGCCAGGCATCTCGGGGGCGCGCAGGCGCGCGCACACGGAGGACCCGAGAACCGACCAGCCTCGCGGGTGAGTGAGCAAGGGGACACGGCGGCATGGGCTGCAGCAGCCAGGGCTTGGGGCCTTGGCGCTGTGGAGTGGGCCACTTGGGAGGAGGACGTTCGGGCAGCCGCTAGGTGAGGCAGCGCCACCTCCACTGGGAGACCCGTGCTGGCGGGAAGGCGCCTGCACCCGCCTGGGGGGTGGCGCACCTCCCTAGCGGCCGGCCCGGGCCGGGGGCGGTGGCGGCGCGGCGGCGGCGGCGAGGCAGGCGCTTCAAGGCGGCGGCTTGCCTCCGCCCAGGGGTTTGTGTCAAGTCCCCCCGTATTCGGTATTCGGAAGCCTGTCAACCTCCAGGTGAGTTCCCTGTCCTAGCTTGCTTGTTTGTCTGCTTGCTGGCTTTCCTGGCTTGCCTTGGCTTGGCTTGTGATGGGTGACTGGGCTCCCTGGGCTCTTGTTCCAAAGGGCAGGAGGCTTTAGTCTTGTTCGCCTTGCTCTGTAGTCCGTCCGTGTTTCTAACGGGCTTGGCAAGCTGGGGGAATGGTGAAACTGGCTTGACTTTGCTTCCTGGCACACTTGTGCCTTTGGATGAGGTGTGTTGCTTTGTGTGAGGGGCAGAGAAATGGGTTTGGGATCAGGGCCAGGCATTTTGTAGCTTGGCTGTGTATTCTTGCAGGGGAAGCCCTTAGACCTTTTAGGGTCGTGTTAATTTCTCCCGGACACCTTTCTTTCTTTCTTTATGCGTTTGGGTCTTTGTGTATTTCTGTAACTCGGTAGGTAGTTGTAAACGTATTTGTGGTCCTAGGTGTATGTAGGTATGTATTCATTGACTGGGTTCTCCCAGGAAGGTTGGTTTGGTATTTTCCGGCGAGGGACTCTCCCTTTGGGCCTGGGCAGTCATGGACAGTGACCGTCCTCCCGACCACTCCGTGCCCCCTGGGAAGCTGCGGGGACAGGCGCCTGCTGCCACACGCAGCAAGTTTTCTCCTGGAGCTTAAGCTGTCAAGGTTTTGGCCTGAGACCCCTTGAACTGTGATCCTGCCTTTTGTCTGCCTTCTGGGTGTCTGGGATTCTAGGCGTGAGACCCTGCAGGGGACTTGTTGGTTTTTAGAAGGAGAGCGTTGCCCTGTAGCTCATGCCGACCTGGTAGCTGGGGTCCCCCTGTCTCAGCCCCGCAAGGGCAGGAATGACATGTGTGCGCCCTCCTCGCTGGCTTTAGGTGTGTTTTGTGCTTCGGTAGCTTAGTTTGTTACTTTGGTGTTTTTCACTGGGATAGATTGTGTGTGTAGGGTGTGTGTTGTGGGGGTGTGGGTGTGATCCATTTTAAAAATTCTAAATCGGCCTGGCCTGTGGGGTCCACTGGTTTGACTGTCCCCCCGCCCACTTAGGGGTCCCCTAGGGCCCGACTTAAGGCAGCGGTCTGGCCGGAAGCGTCTCTTTTCTCTTTCTCCCACGTGTATGCAGTGCAGTCAGTCCCTTCTGGCATATAGCCTTCTCTACTCACCCTCATTCACCCTTCCCCATGCCACAAGCACCCGACCACACACAGGCTGTACCTACTGGACAGACCTGTCTTCCTGATGAAGGTTAATGTGAGTGTACCAAGGGCTTCCTCACTGTTTCCCTGCAGGGAGTCCACCTCACCTCTTTGTGGTCACCTCCTCACCTTGCTCTCCCTTACCCTCTGACCTCCTGCCCTGGAGTTTTCAGGACTTAGAATTCCTATGCTGCTCCTAGACTCTCCGAGCAGGGTTGTTTCTTTGAACCTTCTCCTGGATGCTCTCCTTCCTTTTTCCTTGGCCTCCCCCCTCCCTCCCC
Source organism: Castor canadensis (assembly GCF_047511655.1). Taxonomy (NCBI): domain Eukaryota; kingdom Metazoa; phylum Chordata; class Mammalia; order Rodentia; family Castoridae; genus Castor; species Castor canadensis. The sequence goes on from NC_133394.1 coordinate 62,931,385, forward strand.
CGAGATGTCCAAACAGTGTTCTTTGCTTTAACTTCCTGAAGTGTGCATTTCAATTCGTTCTTCTCTAGATGTTCATAGAATCCATTGTCACCACAGTGGAAGAAGCAGTGTGTACATTGCCGACCCCGGGCCCCAAGACCCCCTGTCCCCTGGGTATTTCAGGCTTCCAAAGGGTGTGGTTAAATGGTACTTTTCCTTAGTTCCCCCAGTGTGCGTGTCAATTCGTCCTTCCCTGGACTTTGGTAGTGGAAACCATCCTGAAGAAGCAGTGAAGGTACATTTGAGTCATGGTGCCCCAACCCCCCTGCCCTCTCCCCGCCAGACTAGCAGACACCATGAGCTCTTGGTATTTCTGACTTCCTACAGCGGCAGGGGGTCCTTGTGGCCCTGCAGGGTTGTAAAGTAGGGAAGCCTTAGAGTAGGTGGCCACGCCTTGGTGAACTCATGTGTTTGTCTGGTTTTGCATGCAGGGATGGGGTTGCGTGGTTGGCAAGACGTGGTAAGAAGCATCACTCGGAGGCCCGTTTCAGCTAGAAGAAGTTTTATTTCACTACACTCGGATGACTTCCTTCATCAGGCATGGATCTGCTCTAAGGTGAGGTGGGGACGGTGGGGATCTCCTGGAGTGTAGCTTGGAGGTGCTGGGAGCAAAGAGGAGGAGAGGATTGGAAAATGTCCAGGGAGTGTGGCGGACGCTTGGAAAGAATGAGTGGTGCAATTTTGAAAACTTAGGGGAGACCAACGCTTTGGGGGAGGAGGGCAGGGCTGAGCAGGTTCCTTGGCTGGTGGGTTCCAGTGAGCTGAGGCAGGTGCCCTGGCCCTGATCTGTGAAGTGCTGTGTTTGTGCATAGCAGACAGAGGCAGTTTTGGGCAAAGGATCCCACCAAGCCTTCCTCCCAGCTTCCTGGGCTGGCCCGGGCTGTTGAGGGAGGGCAGGGCTGGTTGGGGTGGGGCAGGGGAGTGGATGGCCAGCAGGTGGAGGGAGGTGGGCCCTGCAGAGCTGCGGAGGGTGTGTGTGTGGGGGAGGTCGGAGCTGGGCTCCAGGTCCCTGCAGGCCACCCAAGCCCGGGGGGCTCCTGGAGAAATGCAGAGAAGAGGAGGGCTCCTGGTGCTCTTCCTCTGGGAGAGAGGCAGTGGGTCCTTCTGGGCAGGCCAAGTTCAGTGTTTTGAACGTTTACCCCCCCGCCCCCCCGTGCGCTGTGCAGCTGGGCTCTGGGCAGCGCTTGAAGCTGCCTTCTGACAGGCTTGTCTTTTTTAGGCTCCCTGCCAGCCGCCTGAGGGAGTCCCCCCTGGGGCCTTTGCCGCCCTGAGCGGCCAGGCATCTCAGGGGCGCGCAGGCGCGCGCACACGGAGGACCCGAGAACCGACCAGCCTCGCGGGTGAGTGAGCAAGGGGACCCGGCGGCATGGGCTGCAGCAGCCAGGGCTTGGGGCCTTGGCGCTGTGGAGTGGGCCACTTGGGAGGAGGACGTTCGGGCAGCCGCTAGGTGAGGCAGCGCCACCTCCACTGGGAGACCCGTGCTGGCGGGAAGGCGCCTGCACCCGCCTGGGGGGTGGCGCACCTCCCTAGCGGCCGGCCCGGGACGGGGGCGGTGGCGGCGGCGGCGGCGGCGGCGGCGGCGAGGCAGGCGCTTCAAGGCGGCGGCTTGCCTCCGCCCAGGGGTTTGTGTCAAGTCCCCCCGTATTCGGTATTCGGAAGCCTGTCAACCTCCAGGTGAGTTCCCTGTCCTAGCTTGCTTGTTTGTCTGCTTGCTGGCTTTCCTGGCTTGCCTTGGCTTGGCTTGTGATGGGTGACTGGGCTCCCTGGGCTCTTGTTCCAAAGGGCAGGAGGCTTTAGTCTTGTTCGCCTTGCTCTGTAGTCCGTCCGTGTTTCTAACGGGCTTGGCAAGCTGGGGGAATGGTGAAACTGGCTTGACTTTGCTTCCTGGCACACTTGTGCCTTTGGATGAGGTGTGTTGGTTTGTGTGAGGGGCAGAGAAATGGGTTTGGGATCAGGGCCAGGCATTTTGTAGCTTGGCTGTGTATTCTTGCAGGGGAAGCCCTTAGACCTTTTAGGGTCGTGTTAATTTCTCCCGGACACCTTTCTTTCTTTCTTTATGCGTTTGGGTCTTTGTGTATTTCTGTAACTCGGTAGGTAGTTGTAAACGTATTTGTGGTCCTAGGTGTATGTAGGTATGTATTCATTGACTGGGTTCTCCCAGGAAGGTTGGTTTGGTATTTTCCGGCGAGGGACTCTCCCTTTGGGCCTGGGCAGTCATGGACAGTGACCGTCCTCCCGACCACTCCGTGCCCCCTGGGAAGCTGCGGGGACAGGCGCCTGCTGCCACACGCAGCAAGTTTTCTCCTGGAGCTTAAGCTGTCAAGGTTTTGGCCTGAGACCCCTTGAACTGTGATCCTGCCTTTTGTCTGCCTTCTGGGTGTCTGGGATTCTAGGCGTGAGACCCTGCAGGGGACTTGTTGGTTTTTAGAAGGAGAGCATTGCCCTGTAGCTCATGCCGACCTGGTAGCTGGGGTCCCCCTGTCTCAGCCCCGCAAGGGCAGGAATGACATGTGTGCGCCCTCCTCGCTGGCTTTAGGTGTGTTTTGTGCTTCGGTAGCTTAGTTTGTTACTTTGGTGTTTTTCACTGGGATAGATTGTGTGTGTAGGGTGTGTGTTGTGGGGGTGTGGGTGTGATCCATTTTAAAAATAATAAATCGGCCTGGCCTGTGGGGTCCACTGGTTTGACTGTCCCCCCGCCCACTTAGGGGTCCCCTAGGGCCCGACTTAAGGCAGCGGTCTGGCCGGAAGCGTCTCTTTTCTCTTTCTCCCACGTGTATGCAGTGCAGTCAGTCCCTTCTGGCATATAGCCTTCTCTACTCACCCTCATTCACCCTTCCCCATGCCACAAGCACCCGACCACACACAGGCTGTACCTACTGGACAGACCTGTCTTCCTGATGAAGGTTAATGTGAGTGTACCAAGGGCTTCCTCACTGTTTCCCTGCAGGGAGTCCACCTCACCTCTTTGTGGTCACCTCCTCACCTTGCTCTCCCTTACCCTCTGACCTCCTGCCCTGGAGTTTTCAGGACTTAGAATTCCTATGCTGCTCCTAGACTCTCCGAGCAGGGTTGTTTCTTTGAACCTTCTCCTGGATGCTCTCCTTCCTTTTTCCTTGGCCTCCCCCCTCCCTCCCCCGAGATGTCCAAACAGTGTTCTTTGCTTTAACTTCCTGAAGTGTGCATTTCAATTCGTTCTTCTCTAGATGTTCATAGAATCCATTGTCACCACAGTGGAAGAAGCAGTGTGTACATTGCCGACCCCGGGCCCCAAGACCCCCTGTCCCCTGGGTATTTCAGGCTTCCAAAGGGTGTGGTTAAATGGTACTTTTCCTTAGTTCCCCCAGTGTGCGTGTCAATTCGTCCTTCCCTGGACTTTGGTAGTGGAAACCATCCTGAAGAAGCAGTGAAGGTACATTTGAGTCATGGTGCCCCAACCCCCCTGCCCTCTCCCCGCCAGACTAGCAGACACCATGAGCTCTTGGTATTTCTGACTTCCTACAGCGGCAGGGGGTCCTTGTGGCCCTGCAGGGTTGTAAAGTAGGGAAGCCTTAGAGTAGGTGGCCACGCCTTGGTGAACTCATGTGTTTGTCTGGTTTTGCATGCAGGGATGGGGTTGCGTGGTTGGCAAGACGTGGTAAGAAGCATCACTCGGAGGCCCGTTTCAGCTAGAAGAAGTTTTATTTCACTACACTCGGATGACTTCCTTCATCAGGCATGGATCTGCTCTAAGGTGAGGTGGGGACGGTGGGGATCTCCTGGAGTGTAGCTTGGAGGTGCTGGGAGCAAAGAGGAGGAGAGGATTGGAAAATGTCCAGGGAGTGTGGCGGACGCTTGGAAAGAATGAGTGGTGCAATTTTGAAAACTTAGGGGAGACCAACGCTTTGGGGGAGGAGGGCAGGGCTGAGCAGGTTCCTTGGCTGGTGGGTTCCAGTGAGCTGAGGCAGGTGCCCTGGCCCTGATCTGTGAAGTGCTGTGTTTGTGCATAGCAGACAGAGGCAGTTTTGGGCAAAGGATCCCACCAAGCCTTCCTCCCAGCTTCCTGGGCTGGCCCGGGCTGTTGAGGGAGGGCAGGGCTGGTTGGGGTGGGGCAGGGGAGTGGATGGCCAGCAGGTGGAGGGAGGTGGGCCCTGCAGAGCTGCGGAGGGTGTGTGTGTGGGGGAGGTCGGAGCTGGGCTCCAGGTCCCTGCAGGCCACCCAAGCCCGGGGGGCTCCTGGAGAAATGCAGAGAAGAGGAGGGCTCCTGGTGCTCTTCCTCTGGGAGAGAGGCAGTGGGTCCTTCTGGGCAGGCCAAGTTCAGTGTTTGGGACGTTTACCCCCCCGCCCCCCCGTGCGCTGTGCAGCTGGGCTCTGGGCAGCGCTTGAAGCTGCCTTCTGACAGGCTTGTCTTTTTTAGCTCCCTGCCAGCTGCCTGAGGGAGTCCCCCCTGGGGCCTTTGCCGCCCTGAGCGGCCAGGCATCTCGGGGGCGCGCAGGCACGCGCACACGGAGGACCCGAGAACTGACCAGCCTCGCGGGTGAGTGAGCAAGGGGACCCGGCCGCATGGGCTGCAGCAGCCAGGGCTTGGGGCCTTGGCGCTGTGGAGTGGGCCACTTGGGAGGAGGACGTTCGGGCAGCCGCTAGGTGAGGCAGCGCCACCACCACTGGGAGACCCGTGCTGGCGGGAAGGCGCCTGCACCCGCCTGGGGGGTGGCGCACCTCCCTAGCGGCCGGCCCGGGACGGGGGCGGTGGCGGCGGCGGCGGCGGCTGCGGCGGCGAGGCAGGCGCTTCAAGGCGGCGGCTTGCCTCCGCCCAGGGGTTTGTGTCAAGTCCCCCCGTATTCGGTATTCGGAAGCCTGTCAACCTCCAGGTGAGTTCCCTGTCCTAGCTTGCTTGTTTGCCTGCTTGCTGGCTTTCCTGGCTTGCCTTGGCTTGGCTTGTGATGGGTGCCTGGGCTCCCTGGGCTCTTGTTCCAAAGGGCAGGAGGCTTTAGTCTTGTTCGCCTTGCTCTGTAGTCCGTCCGTGTTTCTAACGGGCTTGGCAAGCTGGGGGAATGGTGAAACTGGCTTGACTTTGCTTCCTGGCACACTTGTGCCTTTGGATGAGGTGTGTTGGTTTGTGTGAGGGGCAGAGAAATGGGTTTGGGATCAGGGCCAGGCATTTTGTAGCTTGGCTGTGTATTCTTGCAGGGGAAGCCCTTAGACCTTTTAGGGTCGTGTTAATTTCTCCCGGACACCTTTCTTTCTTTCTTTATGCGTTTGGGTCTTTGTGTATTTCTGTAACTCGGTAGGTAGTTGTAAACGTATTTGTGGTCCTAGGTGTATGTAGGTATGTATTCATTGACTGGGTTCTCCGAGGAAGGTTGGTTTGGTATTTTCAGGCGAGGGACTCTCCCTTTGGGCCTGGGCAGTCATGGACAGTGACCGTCCTCCCGACCACTCCGTGCCGCCTGGGAAGCTGCGGGGACAGGCGCCTGCTGCCACACGCAGCAAGTTTTCTCCTGGAGCTTAAGCTGTCAAGGTTTTGGCCTGAGACCCCTTGAACTGTGATCCTGCCTTTTGTCTGCCTTCTGGGTGTCTGGGATTCTAGGCGTGAGACCCTGCAGGGGACTTGTTGGTTTTTAGAAGGAGAGCGTTGCCCTGTAGCTCATGCCGACCTGGTAGCTGGGGTCCCCCTGTCTCAGCCCCGCAAGGGCAGGAATGACATGTGTGCGCCCTCCTCGCTGGCTTTAGGTGTGTTTTGTGCTTCGGTAGCTTAGTTTGTTACTTTGGTGTTTTTCACTGGGATAGATTGTGTGTGTAGGGTGTGTGTTGTGGGGGTGTGGGTGTGATCCATTTTAAAAATTCTAAATCGGCCTGGCCTGTGGGGTCCACTGGTTTGACTGTCCCCCCGCCCACTTAGGGGTCCCCTAGGGCCCGACTTAAGGCAGCGGTCTGGCCGGAAGCGTCTCTTTTCTCTTTCTCCCACGTGTATGCAGTGCAGTCAGTCCCTTCTGGCATATAGCCTTCTCTACTCACCCTCATTCACCCTTCCCCATGCCACAAGCACCCGACCACACACAGGCTGTACCTACTGGACAGACCTGTCTTCCTGATGAAGGTTAATGTGAGTGTACCAAGGGCTTCCTCACTGTTTCCCTGCAGGGAGTCCACCTCACCTCTTTGTGGTCACCTCCTCACCTTGCTCTCCCTTACCCTCTGACCTCCTGCCCTGGAGTTTTCAGGACTTAGAATTCCTATGCTGCTCCTAGACTCTCCGAGCAGGGTTGTTTCTTTGAACCTTCTCCTGGATGCTCTCCTTCCTTTTTCCTTGGCCTCCCCCCTCCCTCCCCCGAGATGTCCAAACAGTGTTCTTTGCTTTAACTTCCTGAAGTGTGCATTTCAATTCGTTCTTCTCTAGATGTTCATAGAATCCATTGTCACCACAGTGGAAGAAGCAGTGTGTACATTGCCGACCCCGGGCCCCAAGACCCCCTGTCCCCTGGGTATTTCAGGCTTCCAAAGGGTGTGGTTAAATGGTACTTTTCCTTAGTTCCCCCAGTGTGCGTGTCAATTCGTCCTTCCCTGGACTTTGGTAGTGGAAACCATCCTGAAGAAGCAGTGAAGGTACATTTGAGTCATGGTGCCCCAACCCCCCTGCCCTCTCCCCGCCAGACTAGCAGACACCATGAGCTCTTGGTATTTCTGACTTCCTACAGCGGCAGGGGGTCCTTGTGGCCCTGCAGGGTTGTAAAGTAGGGAAGCCTTAGAGTAGGTGGCCACGCCTTGGTGAACTCATGTGTTTGTCTGGTTTTGCATGCAGGGATGGGGTTGCGTGGTTGGCAAGACGTGGTAAGAAGCATCACTCGGAGGCCCGTTTCAGCTAGAAGAAGTTTTATTTCACTACACTCGGATGACTTCCTTCATCAGGCATGGATCTGCTCTAAGGTGAGGTGGGGACGGTGGGGATCTCCTGGAGTGTAGCTTGGAGGTGCTGGGAGCAAAGAGGAGGAGAGGATTGGAAAATGTCCAGGGAGTGTGGCGGACGCTTGGAAAGAATGAGTGGTGCAATTTTGAAAACTTAGGGGAGACCAACGCTTTGGGGGAGGAGGGCAGGGCTGAGCAGGTTCCTTGGCTGGTGGGTTCCAGTGAGCTGAGGCAGGTGCCCTGGCCCTGATCTGTGAAGTGCTGTGTTTGTGCATAGCAGACAGAGGCAGTTTTGGGCAAAGGATCCCACCAAGCCTTCCTCCCAGCTTCCTGGGCTGGCCCGGGCTGTTGAGGGAGGGCAGGGCTGGTTGGGGTGGGGCAGGGGAGTGGATGGCCAGCAGGTGGAGGGAGGTGGGCCCTGCAGAGCTGCGGAGGGTGTGTGTGTGGGGGAGGTCGGAGCTGGGCTCCAGGTCCCTGCAGGCCACCCAAGCCCGGGGGGCTCCTGGAGAAATGCAGAGAAGAGGAGGGCTCCTGGTGCTCTTCCTCTGGGAGAGAGGCAGTGGGTCCTTCTGGGCAGGCGAAGTTCAGTGTTTGGGACGTTTACCCCCCCGCCCCCCCGTGCGCTGTGCAGCTGGGCTCTGGGCAGCGCTTGAAGCTGCCTTCTGACAGGCTTGTCTTTTTTAGCTCCCTGCCAGCTGCCTGAGGGAGTCCCCCCTGGGGCCTTTGCCGCCCTGAGCGGCCAGGCATCTCGGGGGCGCGCAGGCACGCGCACACGGAGGACCCGAGAACTGACCAGCCTCGCGGGTGAGTGAGCAAGGGGACCCGGCCGCATGGGCTGCAGCAGCCAGGGCTTGGGGCCTTGGCGCTGTGGAGTGGGCCACTTGGGAGGAGGACGTTCGGGCAGCCGCTAGGTGAGGCAGCGCCACCACCACTGGGAGACCCGTGCTGGCGGGAAGGCGCCTGCACCCGCCTGGGGGGTGGCGCACCTCCCTAGCGGCCGGCCCGGGACGGGGGCGGTGGCGGCGGCGGCGGCGGCTGCGGCGGCGAGGCAGGCGCTTCAAGGCGGCGGCTTGCCTCCGCCCAGGGGTTTGTGTCAAGTCCCCCCGTATTCGGTATTCGGAAGCCTGTCAACCTCCAGGTGAGTTCCCTGTCCTAGCTTGCTTGTTTGCCTGCTTGCTGGCTTTCCTGGCTTGCCTTGGCTTGGCTTGTGATGGGTGCCTGGGCTCCCTGGGCTCTTGTTCCAAAGGGCAGGAGGCTTTAGTCTTGTTCGCCTTGCTCTGTAGTCCGTCCGTGTTTCTAACGGGCTTGGCAAGCTGGGGGAATGGTGAAACTGGCTTGACTTTGCTTCCTGGCACACTTGTGCCTTTGGATGAGGTGTGTTGGTTTGTGTGAGGGGCAGAGAAATGGGTTTGGGATCAGGGCCAGGCATTTTGTAGCTTGGCTGTGTATTCTTGCAGGGGAAGCCCTTAGACCTTTTAGGGTCGTGTTAATTTCTCCCGGACACCTTTCTTTCTTTCTTTATGCGTTTGGGTCTTTGTGTATTTCTGTAACTCGGTAGGTAGTTGTAAACGTATTTGTGGTCCTAGGTGTATGTAGGTATGTATTCATTGACTGGGTTCTCCGAGGAAGGTTGGTTTGGTATTTTCAGGCGAGGGACTCTCCCTTTGGGCCTGGGCAGTCATGGACAGTGACCGTCCTCCCGACCACTCCGTGCCGCCTGGGAAGCTGCGGGGACAGGCGCCTGCTGCCACACGCAGCAAGTTTTCTCCTGGAGCTTAAGCTGTCAAGGTTTTGGCCTGAGACCCCTTGAACTGTGATCCTGCCTTTTGTCTGCCTTCTGGGTGTCTGGGATTCTAGGCGTGAGACCCTGCAGGGGACTTGTTGGTTTTTAGAAGGAGAGCGTTGCCCTGTAGCTCATGCCGACCTGGTAGCTGGGGTCCCCCTGTCTCAGCCCCGCAAGGGCAGGAATGACATGTGTGCGCCCTCCTCGCTGGCTTTAGGTGTGTTTTGTGCTTCGGTAGCTTAGTTTGTTACTTTGGTGTTTTTCACTGGGATAGATTGTGTGTGTAGGGTGTGGGTGTGATCCATTTTAAAAATTCTAAATCGGCCTGGCCTGTGGGGTCCACTGGTTTGACTGTCCCCCTGCCCCCTTAGGGGTCCCCTAGGGCCCGACTTAAGGCAGCGGTCTGGCCGGAAGCGTCTCTTTTCTCTTTCTCCCACGTGTATGCAGTGCAGTCAGTCCCTTCTGGCATATAGCCTTCTCTACTCACCCTCATTCACCCTCCCCCATGCCACAAGCACCCGACCACACACAGGCTGTACCTACTGGACAGACCTGTCTTCCTGATGAAGGTTAATGTGAGTGTACCAAGGGCTTCCTCACTGTTTCCCTGCAGGGAGTCCACCTCACCTCTTTGTGGTCACCTCCTCACCTTGCTCTCCCTTACCCTCTGACCTCCTGCCCTGGAGTTTTCAGGACTTAGAATTCCTATGCTGCTCCTTGACTCTCCGAGCAGGGTTGTTTCTTTGAACCTTCTCCTGGATGCTCTCCTTCCTTTTTCCTTGGCCTCCCCCCTCCCTCCCCCGAGATGTCCAAACAGTGTTCTTTGCTTTAACTTCCTGAAGTGTGCATTTCAATTCGTTCTTCTCTAGATGTTCATAGAATCCATTGTCACCACCGTGGAAGAAGCAGTGTGTACATTGCCGACCCCGGGCCCCAAGACCCCCTGTCCCCTGGGTATTTCAGGCTTCCAAAGGGTGTGGTTAAATGGTACTTTTCCTTAGTTCCCCCAGTGTGCGTGTCAATTCGTCCTTCCCTGGACTTTGGTAGTGGAAACCATCCTGAAGAAGCAGTGAAGGTACATTTGAGTCATGGTGCCCCAACCCCCCTGCCCTCTCCCCGCCAGACTAGCAGACACCATGAGCTCTTGGTATTTCTGACTTCCTACAGCGGCAGGGGGTCCTTGTGGCCCTGCAGGGTTGTAAAGTAGGGAAGCCTTAGAGTAGGTGGCCACGCCTTGGTGAACTCATGTGTTTGTCTGGTTTTGCATGCAGGGATGGGGTTGCGTGGTTGGCAAGACGTGGTAAGAAGCATCACTCGGAGGCCCGTTTCAGCTAGAAGAAGTTTTATTTCACTACACTCGGATGACTTCCTTCATCAGGCATGGATCTGCTCTAAGGTGAGGTGGGGACGGTGGGGATCTCCTGGAGTGTAGCTTGGAGGTGCTGGGAGCAAAGAGGAGGAGAGGATTGGAAAATGTCCAGGGAGTGTGGGGGACGCTTGGAAAGAATGAGTGGTGCAATTTTGAAAACTTAGGGGAGACCAACGCTTTGGGGGAGGAGGGCAGGGCTGAGCAGGTTCCTTGGCTGGTGGGTTCCAGTGAGCTGAGGCAGGTGCCCTGGCCCTGATCTGTGAAGTGCTGTGTTTGTGCATAGCAGACAGAGGCAGTTTTGGGCAAAGGATCCCACCAAGCCTTCCTCCCAGCTTCCTGGGCTGGCCCGGGCTGTTGAGGGAGGGCAGGGCTGGTGGGGGTGGGGCAGGGGAGTGGATGGCCAGCAGGTGGAGGGAGGTGGGCCCTGCAGAGCTGCGGAGGGTGTGTGTGTGGGGGAGGTCGGAGCTGGGCTCCAGGTCCCTGCAGGCCACCCAAGCCCGGGGGGCTCCTGGAGAAATGCAGAGAAGAGGAGGGCTCCTGGTGCTCTTCCTCTGGGAGAGAGGCAGTGGGTCCTTCTGGGCAGGCCAAGTTCAGTGTTTGGGACGTTTACCCCCCCGCCCCCCCGTGCGCTGTGCAGCTGGGCTCTGGGCAGCGCTTGAAGCTGCCTTCTGACAGGCTTGTCTTTTTTAGCTCCCTGCCAGCCGCCTGAGGGAGTCCCCCCTGGGGCCTTTGCCGCCCTGAGCGGCCAGGCATCTCGGGGGCGCGCAGGCGCGCGCACACGGAGGACCCGAGAACCGACCAGCCTCGCGGGTGAGTGAGCAAGGGGACCCGGCCGCATGGGCTGCAGCAGCCAGGGCTTGGGGCCTTGGCGCTGTGGAGTGGGCCACTTGGGAGGAGGACGTTCGGGCAGCCGCTAGGTGAGGCAGCGCCACCTCCACTGGGAGACCCGTGCTGGCGGGAAGGCGCCTGCACCCGCCTGGGGGGTGGCGCACCTCGCTAGCGGCCGGCCCGGGACGGGGGCGGTGGCGGCGGCGGCGGCGGCGGCGGCGGCAGCGAGGCAGGCGCTTCAAGGCGGCGGCTTGCCTCCGCCCAGGGGTTTGTGTCAAGTCCCCCCGTATTCGGTATTCGGAAGCCTGTCAACCTCCAGGTGAGTTCCCTGTCCTAGCTTGCTTGTTTGCCTGCTTGCTGGCTTTCCTGGCTTGCCTTGGCTTGGCTTGTGATGGGTGCCTGGGCTCCCTGGGCTCTTGTTCCAAAGGGCAGGAGGCTTTAGTCTTGTTCGCCTTGCTCTGTAGTCCGTCCGTGTTTCTAACGGGCTTGGCAAGCTGGGGGAATGGTGAAACTGGCTTGACTTTGCTTCCTGGCACACTTGTGCCTTTGGATGAGGTGTGTTGGTTTGTGTGAGGGGCAGAGAAATGGGTTTGGGATCAGGGCCAGGCATTTTGTAGCTTGGCTGTGTATTCTTGCAGGGGAAGCCCTTAGACCTTTTAGGGCCGTGTTAATTTCTCCCGGACACCTTTCTTTCTTTCTTTATGCATTTGGGTCTTTGTGTATTTCTGTAACTCGGTAGGTAGTTGTAAACGTATTTGTGGTCCTAGGTGTATGTAGGTATGTATTCATTGACTGGGTTCTCCGAGGAAGGTTGGTTTGGTATTTTCAGGCGAGGGACTCTCCCTTTGGGCCTGGGCAGTCATGGACAGTGACCGTCCTCCCGACCACTCCGTGCTGCCTGGGAAGCTGCGGGGACAGGCGCCTGCTGCTACACGCAGCAAGTTTTCTCCTGGAGCTTAAGCTGTCAAGGTTTTGGCCTGAGACCCCTTGAACTGTGATCCTGCCTTTTGTCTGCCTTCTGGGTGTCTGGGATTCTAGGCGTGAGACCCTGCAGGGGACTTGTTGGTTTTTAGAAGGAGAGCGTTGCCCTGTAGCTCATGCCGACCTGGTAGCTGGGGTCCCCCTGTCTCAGCCCCGCAAGGGCAGGAATGACATGTGTGCGCCCTCCTCGCTGGCTTTAGGTGTGTTTTGTGCTTCGGTAGCTTAGTTTGTTACTTTGGTGTTTTTCACTGGGATAGATTGTGTGTGTAGGGTGTGGGTGTGATCCATTTTAAAAATTCTAAATCGGCCTGGCCTGTGGGGTCCACTGGTTTGACTGTCCCCCCGCCCCCTTAGGGGTCCCCTAGGGCCCGACTTAAGGCAGCGGTCTGGCCGGAAGCGTCTCTTTTCTCTTTCTCCCACGTGTATGCAGTGCAGTCAGTCCCTTCTGGCATATAGCCTTCTCTACTCACCCTCATTCACCCTCCCCCATGCCACAAGCACCCGACCACACACAGGCTGTACCTACTGGACAGACCTGTCTTCCTGATGAAGGTTAATGTGAGTGTACCAAGGGCTTCCTCACTGTTTCCCTGCAGGGAGTCCACCTCACCTCTTTGTGGTCACCTCCTCACCTTGCTCTCCCTTACCCTCTGACCTCCTGCCCTGGAGTTTTCAGGACTTAGAATTCCTATGCTGCTCCTAGACTCTCCGAGCAGGGTTGTTTCTTTGAACCTTCTCCTGGATGCTCTCCTTCCTTTTTCCTTGGCCTCCCCCCTCCCTCCCCCGAGATGTCCAAACAGTGTTCTTTGCTTTAACTTCCTGAAGTGTGCATTTCAATTCGTTCTTCTCTAGATGTTCGTAGAATCCATTGTCACCACCGTGGAAGAAGCAGTGTGTACATTGCCGACCCCGGGCCCCAAGACCCCCTGTCCCCTGGGTATTTCAGGCTTCCAAAGGGTGTGGTTAAATGGTACTTTTCCTTAGTTCCCCCAGTGTGCGTGTCAATTCGTCCTTCCCTGGACTTTGGTAGTGGAAACCATCCTGAAGAAGCAGTGAAGGTACATTTGAGTCATGGTGCCCCAACCCCCCTGCCCTCTCCCCGCCAGACTAGCAGACACCATGAGCTCTTGGTATTTCTGACTTCCTACAGCGGCAGGGGGTCCTTGTGGCCCTGCAGGGTTGTAAAGTAGGGAAGCCTTAGAGTAGGTGGCCACGCCTTGGTGAACTCATGTGTTTGTCTGGTTTTGCATGCAGGGATGGGGTTGCGTGGTTGGCAAGACGTGGTAAGAAGCATCACTCGGAGGCCCGTTTCAGCTAGAAGAAGTTTTATTTCACTACACTCGGATGACTTCCTTCATCAGGCATGGATCTGCTCTAAGTTGAGGTGGGGAATGTGGGGATCTCCTGGAGTGTAGCTTGGAGGTGCTGGGAGCAAAGAGGAGGAGAGGATTGGAAAATGTCCAGGGAGTGTGGGGGACGCTTGGAAAGAATGAGTGGTGCAATTTTGAAAACTTAGGGGAGACCAACGCTTTGGGGGAGGAGGGCAGGGCTGAGCAGGTTCCTTGGCTGGTGGGTTCCAGTGAGCTGAGGCAGGTGCCCTGGCCCTGATCTGTGAAGTGGTGTGTTTGTGCATAGCAGACAGAGGCAGTTTTGGGCAAAGGATCCCACCAAGCCTTCCTCCCAGCTTCCTGGGCTGGCCCGGGCTGTTGAGGGAGGGCAGGGCTGGTGGGGATGGGGCAGGGGAGTGGATGGCCAGCAGGTGGAGGGAGGTGGGCCCTGCAGAGCTGCGGAGGGTGTGTGTGTGGGGGAGGTCGGAGCTGGGCTCCAGGTCCCTGCAGGCCACCCAAGCCCGGGGGGCTCCTGGAGAAATGCAGAGAAGAGGAGGGCTCCTGGTGCTCTTCCTCTGGGAGAGAGGCAGTGGGTCCTTCTGGGCAGGCCAAGTTCAGTGTTTGGGACGTTTACCCCCCCGCCCCCCCGTGCGCTGTGCAGCTGGGCTCTGGGCAGCGCTTGAAGCTGCCTTCTGACAGGCTTGTCTTTTTTAGCTCCCTGCCAGCCGCCTGAGGGAGTCCCCCCTGGGGCCTTTGCCGCCCTGAGCGGCCAGGCATCTCGGGGGCGCGCAGGCGCGCGCACACGGAGGACCCGAGAACCGACCAGCCTCGCGGGTGAGTGAGCAAGGGGACCCGGCCGCATGGGCTGCAGCAGCCAGGGCTTGGGGCCTTGGCGCTGTGGAGTGGGCCACTTGGGAGGAGGACGTTCGGGCAGCCGCTAGGTGAGGCAGCGCCACCTCCACTGGGAGACCCGTGCTGGTGGGAAGGCGCCTGCACCCGCCTGGGGGGTGGCGTACCTCCCTAGCGGCCGGCCCGGGACGGGGGCGGTGGCGGCGGCGGCGGCGGCGGCGGCGGCAGCGAGGCAGGCGCTTCAAGGCGGCGGCTTGCCTCCGCCCAGGGGTTTGTGTCAAGTCCCCCCGTATTCGGTATTCGGAAGCCTGTCAACCTCCAGGTGAGTTCCCTGTCCTAGCTTGCTTGTTTGCCTGCTTGCTGGCTTTCCTGGCTTGCCTTGGCTTGGCTTGTGATGGGTGCCTGGGCTCCCTGGGCTCTTGTTCCAAAGGGCAGGAGGCTTTAGTCTTGTTCGCCTTGCTCTGTAGTCCGTCCGTGTTTCTAACGGGCTTGGCAAGCTGGGGGAATGGTGAAACTGGCTTGACTTTGCTTCCTGGCACACTTGTGCCTTTGGATGAGGTGTGTTGGTTTGTGTGAGGGGCAGAGAAATGGGTTTGGGATCAGGGCCAGGCATTTTGTAGCTTGGCTGTGTATTCTTGCAGGGGAAGCCCTTAGACCTTTTAGGGTCGTGTTAATTTCTCCCGGACACCTTTCTTTCTTTCTTTATGCGTTTGGGTCTTTGTGTATTTCTGTAACTCGGTAGGTAGTTGTAAACGTATTTGTGGTCCTAGGTGTATGTAGGTATGTATTCATTGACTGGGTTCTCCGAGGAAGGTTGGTTTGGTATTTTCAGGCGAGGGACTCTCCCTTTGGGCCTGGGCAGTCATGGACAGTGACCGTCCTCCCGACCACTCCGTGCTGCCTGGGAAGCTGCGGGGACAGGCGCCTGCTGCTACACGCAGCAAGTTTTCTCCTGGAGCTTAAGCTGTCAAGGTTTTGGCCTGAGACCCCTTGAACTGTGATCCTGCCTTTTGTCTGCCTTCTGGGTGTCTGGGATTCTAGGCGTGAGACCCTGCAGGGGACTTGTTGGTTTTTAGAAGGAGAGCGTTGCCCTGTAGCTCATGCCGACCTGGTAGCTGGGGTCCCCCTGTCTCAGCCCCGCAAGGGCAGGAATGACATGTGTGCGCCCTCCTCGCTGGCTTTAGGTGTGTTTTGTGCTTCGGTAGCTTAGTTTGTTACTTTGGTGTTTTTCACTGGGATAGATTGTGTGTGTAGGGTGTGGGTGTGATCCATTTTAAAAATTCTAAATCGGCCTGGCCTGTGGGGTCCACTGGTTTGACTGTCCCCCCGCCCCCTTAGGGGTCCCCTAGGGCCCGACTTAAGGCAGCGGTCTGGCCGGAAGCGTCTCTTTTCTCTTTCTCCCACGTGTATGCAGTGCAGTCAGTCCCTTCTGGCATATAGCCTTCTCTACTCACCCTCATTCACCCTCCCCCATGCCACAAGCACCCGACCACACACAGGCTGTACCTACTGGACAGACCTGTCTTCCTGATGAAGGTTAATGTGAGTGTACCAAGGGCTTCCTCACTGTTTCCCTGCAGGGAGTCCACCTCACCTCTTTGTGGTCACCTCCTCACCTTGCTCTCCCTTACCCTCTGACCTCCTGCCCTGGAGTTTTCAGGACTTAGAATTCCTATGCTGCTCCTAGACTCTCCGAGCAGGGTTGTTTCTTTGAACCTTCTCCTGGATGCTCTCCTTCCTTTTTCCTTGGCCTCCCCCCTCCCTCCCCCGAGATGTCCAAACAGTGTTCTTTGCTTTAACTTCCTGAAGTGTGCATTTCAATTCGTTCTTCTCTAGATGTTCGTAGAATCCATTGTCACCACCGTGGAAGAAGCAGTGTGTACATTGCCGACCCCGGGCCCCAAGACCCCCTGTCCCCTGGGTATTTCAGGCTTCCAAAGGGTGTGGTTAAATGGTACTTTTCCTTAGTTCCCCCAGTGTGCGTGTCAATTCGTCCTTCCCTGGACTTTGGTAGTGGAAACCATCCTGAAGAAGCAGTGAAGGTACATTTGAGTCATGGTGCCCCAACCCCCCTGCCCTCTCCCCGCCAGACTAGCAGACACCATGAGCTCTTGGTATTTCTGACTTCCTACAGCGGCAGGGGGTCCTTGTGGCCCTGCAGGGTTGTAAAGTAGGGAAGCCTTAGAGTAGGTGGCCACGCCTTGGTGAACTCATGTGTTTGTCTGGTTTTGCATGCAGGGATGGGGTTGCGTGGTTGGCAAGACGTGGTAAGAAGCATCACTCGGAGGCCCGTTTCAGCTAGAAGAAGTTTTATTTCACTACACTCGGATGACTTCCTTCATCAGGCATGGATCTGCTCTAAGTTGAGGTGGGGACTGTGGGGATCTCCTGGAGTGTAGCTTGGAGGTGCTGGGAGCAAAGAGGAGGAGAGGATTGGAAAATGTCCAGGGAGTGTGGGGGACGCTTGGAAAGAATGAGTGGTGCAATTTTGAAAACTTAGGGGAGACCAACGCTTTGGGGGAGGAGGGCAGGGCTGAGCAGGTTCCTTGGCTGGTGGGTTCCAGTGAGCTGAGGCAGGTGCCCTGGCCCTGATCTGTGAAGTGGTGTGTTTGTGCATAGCAGACAGAGGCAGTTTTGGGCAAAGGATCCCACCAAGCCTTCCTCCCAGCTTCCTGGGCTGGCCCGGGCTGTTGAGGGAGGGCAGGGCTGGTGGGGATGGGGCAGGGGAGTGGATGGCCAGCAGGTGGAGGGAGGTGGGCCCTGCAGAGCTGCGGAGGGTGTGTGTGTGGGGGAGGTCGGAGCTGGGCTCCAGGTCCCTGCAGGCCACCCAAGCCCGGGGGGCTCCTGGAGAAATGCAGAGAAGAGGAGGGCTCCTGGTGCTCTTCCTCTGGGAGAGAGGCAGTGGGTCCTTCTGGGCAGGCCAAGTTCAGTGTTTGGGACGTTTACCCCCCCGCCCCCCCGTGCGCTGTGCAGCTGGGCTCTGGGCAGCGCTTGAAGCTGCCTTCTGACAGGCTTGTCTTTTTTAGCTCCCTGCCAGCCGCCTGAGGGAGTCCCCCCTGGGGCCTTTGCCGCCCTGAGCGGCCAGGCATCTCGGGGGCGCGCAGGCGCGCGCACACGGAGGACCCGAGAACCAACCAGCCTCGCGGGTGAGTGAGCAAGGGGACCCGGCCGCATGGGCTGCAGCAGCCAGGGCTTGGGGCCTTGGCGCTGTGGAGTGGGCCACTTGGGAGGAGGACGTTCGGGCAGCCGCTAGGTGAGGCAGCGCCACCTCCACTGGGAGACCCGTGCTGGCGGGAAGGCGCCTGCACCCGCCTGGGGGGTGGCGCACCTCCCTAGCGGCCGGCCCGGGACGGGGGCGGTGGCGGCGGCGGCGGCGGCGGCGGCGGCAGCGAGGCAGGCGCTTCAAGGCGGCGGCTTGCCTCCGCCCAGGGGTTTGTGTCAAGTCCCCCCGTATTCGGTATTCGGAAGCCTGTCAACCTCCAGGTGAGTTCCCTGTCCTAGCTTGCTTGTTTGCCTGCTTGCTGGCTTTCCTGGCTTGCCTTGGCTTGGCTTGTGATGGGTGCCTGGGCTCCCTGGGCTCTTGTTCCAAAGGGCAGGAGGCTTTAGTCTTGTTCGCCTTGCTCTGTAGTCCGTCCGTGTTTCTAATGGGCTTGGCAAGCTGGGGGAATGGTGAAACTGGCTTGACTTTGCTTCCTGGCACACTTGTGCCTTTGGATGAGGTGTGTTGGTTTGTGTGAGGGGCAGAGAAATGGGTTTGGGATCAGGGCCAGGCATTTTGTAGCTTGGCTGTGTATTCTTGCAGGGGAAGCCCTTAGACCTTTTAGGGTCGTGTTAATTTCTCCCGGACACCTTTCTTTCTTTCTTTATGCATTTGGGTCTTTGTGTATTTCTGTAACTCGGTAGGTAGTTGTAAACGTATTTGTGGTCCTAGGTGTATGTAGGTATGTATTCATTGACTGGGTTCTCCGAGGAAGGTTGGTTTGGTATTTTCAGGCGAGGGACTCTCCCTTTGGGCCTGGGCAGTCATGGACAGTGACCGTCCTCCCGACCACTCCGTGCTGCCTGGGAAGCTGCGGGGACAGGCGCCTGCTGCTACACGCAGCAAGTTTTCTCCTGGAGCTTAAGCTGTCAAGGTTTTGGCCTGAGACCCCTTGAACTGTGATCCTGCCTTTTGTCTGCCTTCTGGGTGTCTGGGATTCTAGGCGTGAGACCCTGCAGGGGACTTGTTGGTTTTTAGAAGGAGAGCGTTGCCCTGTAGCTCATGCCGACCTGGTAGCTGGGGTCCCCCTGTCTCAGCCCCGCAAGGGCAGGAATGACATGTGTGCGCCCTCCTCGCTGGCTTTAGGTGTGTTTTGTGCTTCGGTAGCTTAGTTTGTTACTTTGGTGTTTTTCACTGGGATAGATTGTGTGTGTAGGGTGTGGGTGTGATCCATTTTAAAAATTCTAAATCGGCCTGGCCTGTGGGGTCCACTGGTTTGACTGTCCCCCCGCCCCCTTAGGGGTCCCCTAGGGCCCGACTTAAGGCAGCGGTCTGGCCGGAAGCGTCTCTTTTCTCTTTCTCCCACGTGTATGCAGTGCAGTCAGTCCCTTCTGGCATATAGCCTTCTCTACTCACCCTCATTCACCCTCCCCCATGCCACAAGCACCCGACCACACACAGGCTGTACCTACTGGACAGACCTGTCTTCCTGATGAAGGTTAATGTGAGTGTACCAAGGGCTTCCTCACTGTTTCCCTGCAGGGAGTCCACCTCACCTCTTTGTGGTCACCTCCTCACCTTGCTCTCCCTTACCCTCTGACCTCCTGCCCTGGAGTTTTCAGGACTTAGAATTCCTATGCTGCTCCTAGACTCTCCGAGCAGGGTTGTTTCTTTGAACCTTCTCCTGGATGCTCTCCTTCCTTTTTCCTTGGCCTCCCCCCTCCCTCCCCCGAGATGGCCAAACAGTGTTCTTTGCTTTAACTTCCTGAAGTGTGCATTTCAATTCGTTCTTCTCTAGATGTTCGTAGAATCCATTGTCACCACCGTGGAAGAAGCAGTGTGTACATTGCCGACCCCGGGCCCCAAGACCCCCTGTCCCCTGGGTATTTCAGGCTTCCAAAGGGTGTGGTTAAATGGTACTTTTCCTTAGTTCCCCCAGTGTGCGTGTCAATTCGTCCTTCCCTGGACTTTGGTAGTGGAAACCATCCTGAAGAAGCAGTGAAGGTACATTTGAGTCATGGTGCCCCAACCCCCCTGCCCTCTCCCCGCCAGACTAGCAGACACCATGAGCTCTTGGTATTTCTGACTTCCTACAGCGGCAGGGGGTCCTTGTGGCCCTGCAGGGTTGTAAAGTAGGGAAGCCTTAGAGTAGGTGGCCACGCCTTGGTGAACTCATGTGTTTGTCTGGTTTTGCATGCAGGGATGGGGTTGCGTGGTTGGCAAGACGTGGTAAGAAGCATCACTCGGAGGCCCGTTTCAGCTAGAAGAAGTTTTATTTCACTACACTCGGATGACTTCCTTCATCAGGCATGGATCTGCTCTAAGTTGAGGTGGGGACTGTGGGGATCTCCTGGAGTGTAGCTTGGAGGTGCTGGGAGCAAAGAGGAGGAGAGGATTGGAAAATGTCCAGGGAGTGTGGGGGACGCTTGGAAAGAATGAGTGGTGCAATTTTGAAAACTTAGGGGAGACCAACGCTTTGGGGGAGGAGGGCAGGGCTGAGCAGGTTCCTTGGCTGGTGGGTTCCAGTGAGCTGAGGCAGGTGCCCTGGCCCTGATCTGTGAAGTGGTGTGTTTGTGCATAGCAGACAGAGGCAGTTTTGGGCAAAGGATCCCACCAAGCCTTCCTCCCAGCTTCCTGGGCTGGCCCGGGCTGTTGAGGGAGGGCAGGGCTGGTGGGGATGGGGCAGGGGAGTGGATGGCCAGCAGGTGGAGGGAGGTGGGCCCTGCAGAGCTGCGGAGGGTGTGTGTGTGGGGGAGGTCGGAGCTGGGCTCCAGGTCCCTGCAGGCCACCCAAGCCCGGGGGGCTCCTGGAGAAATGCAGAGAAGAGGAGGGCTCCTGGTGCTCTTCCTCTGGGAGAGAGGCAGTGGGTCCTTCTGGGCAGGCCAAGTTCAGTGTTTGGGACGTTTACCCCCCCGCCCCCCCGTGCGCTGTGCAGCTGGGCTCTGGGCAGCGCTTGAAGCTGCCTTCTGACAGGCTTGTCTTTTTTAGCTCCCTGCCAGCCGCCTGAGGGAGTCCCCCCTGGGGCCTTTGCCGCCCTGAGCGGCCAGGCATCTCGGGGGCGCGCAGGCGCGCGCACACGGAGGACCCGAGAACCGACCAGCCTCGCGGGTGAGTGAGCAAGGGGACCCGGCCGCATGGGCTGCAGCAGCCAGGGCTTGGGGCCTTGGCGCTGTGGAGTGGGCCACTTGGGAGGAGGACGTTCGGGCAGCCGCTAGGTGAGGCAGCGCCACCTCCACTGGGAGACCCGTGCTGGCGGGAAGGCGCCTGCACCCGCCTGGGGGGTGGCGTACCTCCCTAGCGGCCGGCCCGGGACGGGGGCGGTGGCGGCGGCGGCGGCGGCGGCGGCGGCAGCGAGGCAGGCGCTTCAAGGCGGCGGCTTGCCTCCGCCCAGGGGTTTGTGTCAAGTCCCCCCGTATTCGGTATTCGGAAGCCTGTCAACCTCCAGGTGAGTTCCCTGTCCTAGCTTGCTTGTTTGCCTGCTTGCTGGCTTTCCTGGCTTGCCTTGGCTTGGCTTGTGATGGGTGCCTGGGCTCCCTGGGCTCTTGTTCCAAAGGGCAGGAGGCTTTAGTCTTGTTCGCCTTGCTCTGTAGTCCGTCCGTGTTTCTAACGGGCTTGGCAAGCTGGGGGAATGGTGAAACTGGCTTGACTTTGCTTCCTGGCACACTTGTGCCTTTGGATGAGGTGTGTTGGTTTGTGTGAGGGGCAGAGAAATGGGTTTGGGATCAGGGCCAGGCATTTTGTAGCTTGGCTGTGTATTCTTGCAGGGGAAGCCCTTAGACCTTTTAGGGTCGTGTTAATTTCTCCCGGACACCTTTCTTTCTTTCTTTATGCGTTTGGGTCTTTGTGTATTTCTGTAACTCGGTAGGTAGTTGTAAACGTATTTGTGGTCCTAGGTGTATGTAGGTATGTATTCATTGACTGGGTTCTCCGAGGAAGGTTGGTTTGGTATTTTCAGGCGAGGGACTCTCCCTTTGGGCCTGGGCAGTCATGGACAGTGACCGTCCTCCCGACCACTCCGTGCTGCCTGGGAAGCTGCGGGGACAGGCGCCTGCTGCTACACGCAGCAAGTTTTCTCCTGGAGCTTAAGCTGTCAAGGTTTTGGCCTGAGACCCCTTGAACTGTGATCCTGCCTTTTGTCTGCCTTCTGGGTGTCTGGGATTCTAGGCGTGAGACCCTGCAGGGGACTTGTTGGTTTTTAGAAGGAGAGCGTTGCCCTGTAGCTCATGCCGACCTGGTAGCTGGGGTCCCCCTGTCTCAGCCCCGCAAGGGCAGGAATGACATGTGTGCGCCCTCCTCGCTGGCTTTAGGTGTGTTTTGTGCTTCGGTAGCTTAGTTTGTTACTTTGGTGTTTTTCACTGGGATAGATTGTGTGTGTAGGGTGTGGGTGTGATCCATTTTAAAAATTCTAAATCGGCCTGGCCTGTGGGGTCCACTGGTTTGACTGTCCCCCCGCCCCCTTAGGGGTCCCCTAGGGCCCGACTTAAGGCAGCGGTCTGGCCGGAAGCGTCTCTTTTCTCTTTCTCCCACGTGTATGCAGTGCAGTCAGTCCCTTCTGGCATATAGCCTTCTCTACTCACCCTCATTCACCCTCCCCCATGCCACAAGCACCCGACCACACACAGGCTGTACCTACTGGACAGACCTGTCTTCCTGATGAAGGTTAATGTGAGTGTACCAAGGGCTTCCTCACTGTTTCCCTGCAGGGAGTCCACCTCACCTCTTTGTGGTCACCTCCTCACCTTGCTCTCCCTTACCCTCTGACCTCCTGCCCTGGAGTTTTCAGGACTTAGAATTCCTATGCTGCTCCTAGACTCTCCGAGCAGGGTTGTTTCTTTGAACCTTCTCCTGGATGCTCTCCTTCCTTTTTCCTTGGCCTCCCCCCTCCCTCCCCCGAGATGTCCAAACAGTGTTCTTTGCTTTAACTTCCTGAAGTGTGCATTTCAATTCGTTCTTCTCTAGATGTTCGTAGAATCCATTGTCACCACCGTGGAAGAAGCAGTGTGTACATTGCCGACCCCGGGCCCCAAGACCCCCTGTCCCCTGGGTATTTCAGGCTTCCAAAGGGTGTGGTTAAATGGTACTTTTCCTTAGTTCCCCCAGTGTGCGTGTCAATTCGTCCTTCCCTGGACTTTGGTAGTGGAAACCATCCTGAAGAAGCAGTGAAGGTACATTTGAGTCATGGTGCCCCAACCCCCCTGCCCTCTCCCCGCCAGACTAGCAGACACCATGAGCTCTTGGTATTTCTGACTTCCTACAGCGGCAGGGGGTCCTTGTGGCCCTGCAGGGTTGTAAAGTAGGGAAGCCTTAGAGTAGGTGGCCACGCCTTGGTGAACTCATGTGTTTGTCTGGTTTTGCATGCAGGGATGGGGTTGCGTGGTTGGCAAGACGTGGTAAGAAGCATCACTCGGAGGCCCGTTTCAGCTAGAAGAAGTTTTATTTCACTACACTCGGATGACTTCCTTCATCAGGCATGGATCTGCTCTAAGTTGAGGTGGGGACTGTGGGGATCTCCTGGAGTGTAGCTTGGAGGTGCTGGGAGCAAAGAGGAGGAGAGGATTGGAAAATGTCCAGGGAGTGTGGGGGACGCTTGGAAAGAATGAGTGGTGCAATTTTGAAAACTTAGGGGAGACCAACGCTTTGGGGGAGGAGGGCAGGGCTGAGCAGGTTCCTTGGCTGGTGGGTTCCAGTGAGCTGAGGCAGGTGCCCTGGCCCTGATCTGTGAAGTGGTGTGTTTGTGCATAGCAGACAGAGGCAGTTTTGGGCAAAGGATCCCACCAAGCCTTCCTCCCAGCTTCCTGGGCTGGCCCGGGCTGTTGAGGGAGGGCAGGGCTGGTGGGGATGGGGCAGGGGAGTGGATGGCCAGCAGGTGGAGGGAGGTGGGCCCTGCAGAGCTGCGGAGGGTGTGTGTGTGGGGGAGGTCGGAGCTGGGCTCCAGGTCCCTGCAGGCCACCCAAGCCCGGGGGGCTCCTGGAGAAATGCAGAGAAGAGGAGGGCTCCTGGTGCTCTTCCTCTGGGAGAGAGGCAGTGGGTCCTTCTGGGCAGGCCAAGTTCAGTGTTTGGGACGTTTACCCCCCCGCCCCCCCGTGCGCTGTGCAGCTGGGCTCTGGGCAGCGCTTGAAGCTGCCTTCTGACAGGCTTGTCTTTTTTAGCTCCCTGCCAGCCGCCTGAGGGAGTCCCCCCTGGGGCCTTTGCCGCCCTGAGCGGCCAGGCATCTCGGGGGCGCGCAGGCGCGCGCACACGGAGGACCCGAGAACCAACCAGCCTCGCGGGTGAGTGAGCAAGGGGACCCGGCCGCATGGGCTGCAGCAGCCAGGGCTTGGGGCCTTGGCGCTGTGGAGTGGGCCACTTGGGAGGAGGACGTTCGGGCAGCCGCTAGGTGAGGCAGCGCCACCTCCACTGGGAGACCCGTGCTGGCGGGAAGGCGCCTGCACCCGCCTGGGGGGTGGCGCACCTCCCTAGCGGCCGGCCCGGGACGGGGGCGGTGGCGGCGGCGGCGGCGGCGGCGGCGGCAGCGAGGCAGGCGCTTCAAGGCGGCGGCTTGCCTCCGCCCAGGGGTTTGTGTCAAGTCCCCCCGTATTCGGTATTCGGAAGCCTGTCAACCTCCAGGTGAGTTCCCTGTCCTAGCTTGCTTGTTTGCCTGCTTGCTGGCTTTCCTGGCTTGCCTTGGCTTGGCTTGTGATGGGTGCCTGGGCTCCCTGGGCTCTTGTTCCAAAGGGCAGGAGGCTTTAGTCTTGTTCGCCTTGCTCTGTAGTCCGTCCGTGTTTCTAATGGGCTTGGCAAGCTGGGGGAATGGTGAAACTGGCTTGACTTTGCTTCCTGGCACACTTGTGCCTTTGGATGAGGTGTGTTGGTTTGTGTGAGGGGCAGAGAAATGGGTTTGGGATCAGGGCCAGGCATTTTGTAGCTTGGCTGTGTATTCTTGCAGGGGAAGCCCTTAGACCTTTTAGGGTCGTGTTAATTTCTCCCGGACACCTTTCTTTCTTTCTTTATGCATTTGGGTCTTTGTGTATTTCTGTAACTCGGTAGGTAGTTGTAAACGTATTTGTGGTCCTAGGTGTATGTAGGTATGTATTCATTGACTGGGTTCTCCGAGGAAGGTTGGTTTGGTATTTTCAGGCGAGGGACTCTCCCTTTGGGCCTGGGCAGTCATGGACAGTGACCGTCCTCCCGACCACTCCGTGCTGCCTGGGAAGCTGCGGGGACAGGCGCCTGCTGCTACACGCAGCAAGTTTTCTCCTGGAGCTTAAGCTGTCAAGGTTTTGGCCTGAGACCCCTTGAACTGTGATCCTGCCTTTTGTCTGCCTTCTGGGTGTCTGGGATTCTAGGCGTGAGACCCTGCAGGGGACTTGTTGGTTTTTAGAAGGAGAGCGTTGCCCTGTAGCTCATGCCGACCTGGTAGCTGGGGTCCCCCTGTCTCAGCCCCGCAAGGGCAGGAATGACATGTGTGCGCCCTCCTCGCTGGCTTTAGGTGTGTTTTGTGCTTCGGTAGCTTAGTTTGTTACTTTGGTGTTTTTCACTGGGATAGATTGTGTGTGTAGGGTGTGGGTGTGATCCATTTTAAAAATTCTAAATCGGCCTGGCCTGTGGGGTCCACTGGTTTGACTGTCCCCCCGCCCCCTTAGGGGTCCCCTAGGGCCCGACTTAAGGCAGCGGTCTGGCCGGAAGCGTCTCTTTTCTCTTTCTCCCACGTGTATGCAGTGCAGTCAGTCCCTTCTGGCATATAGCCTTCTCTACTCACCCTCATTCACCCTCCCCCATGCCACAAGCACCCGACCACACACAGGCTGTACCTACTGGACAGACCTGTCTTCCTGATGAAGGTTAATGTGAGTGTACCAAGGGCTTCCTCACTGTTTCCCTGCAGGGAGTCCACCTCACCTCTTTGTGGTCACCTCCTCACCTTGCTCTCCCTTACCCTCTGACCTCCTGCCCTGGAGTTTTCAGGACTTAGAATTCCTATGCTGCTCCTAGACTCTCCGAGCAGGGTTGTTTCTTTGAACCTTCTCCTGGATGCTCTCCTTCCTTTTTCCTTGGCCTCCCCCCTCCCTCCCCCGAGATGGCCAAACAGTGTTCTTTGCTTTAACTTCCTGAAGTGTGCATTTCAATTCGTTCTTCTCTAGATGTTCGTAGAATCCATTGTCACCACCGTGGAAGAAGCAGTGTGTACATTGCCGACCCCGGGCCCCAAGACCCCCTGTCCCCTGGGTATTTCAGGCTTCCAAAGGGTGTGGTTAAATGGTACTTTTCCTTAGTTCCCCCAGTGTGCGTGTCAATTCGTCCTTCCCTGGACTTTGGTAGTGGAAACCATCCTGAAGAAGCAGTGAAGGTACATTTGAGTCATGGTGCCCCAACCCCCCTGCCCTCTCCCCGCCAGACTAGCAGACACCATGAGCTCTTGGTATTTCTGACTTCCTACAGCGGCAGGGGGTCCTTGTGGCCCTGCAGGGTTGTAAAGTAGGGAAGCCTTAGAGTAGGTGGCCACGCCTTGGTGAACTCATGTGTTTGTCTGGTTTTGCATGCAGGGATGGGGTTGCGTGGTTGGCAAGACGTGGTAAGAAGCATCACTCGGAGGCCCGTTTCAGCTAGAAGAAGTTTTATTTCACTACACTCGGATGACTTCCTTCATCAGGCATGGATCTGCTCTAAGTTGAGGTGGGGACTGTGGGGATCTCCTGGAGTGTAGCTTGGAGGTGCTGGGAGCAAAGAGGAGGAGAGGATTGGAAAATGTCCAGGGAGTGTGGGGGACGCTTGGAAAGAATGAGTGGTGCAATTTTGAAAACTTAGGGGAGACCAACGCTTTGGGGGAGGAGGGCAGGGCTGAGCAGGTTCCTTGGCTGGTGGGTTCCAGTGAGCTGAGGCAGGTGCCCTGGCCCTGATCTGTGAAGTGGTGTGTTTGTGCATAGCAGACAGAGGCAGTTTTGGGCAAAGGATCCCACCAAGCCTTCCTCCCAGCTTCCTGGGCTGGCCCGGGCTGTTGAGGGAGGGCAGGGCTGGTGGGGATGGGGCAGGGGAGTGGATGGCCAGCAGGTGGAGGGAGGTGGGCCCTGCAGAGCTGCGGAGGGTGTGTGTGTGGGGGAGGTCGGAGCTGGGCTCCAGGTCCCTGCAGGCCACCCAAGCCCGGGGGGCTCCTGGAGAAATGCAGAGAAGAGGAGGGCTCCTGGTGCTCTTCCTCTGGGAGAGAGGCAGTGGGTCCTTCTGGGCAGGCCAAGTTCAGTGTTTGGGACGTTTACCCCCCCGCCCCCCCGTGCGCTGTGCAGCTGGGCTCTGGGCAGCGCTTGAAGCTGCCTTCTGACAGGCTTGTCTTTTTTAGCTCCCTGCCAGCCGCCTGAGGGAGTCCCCCCTGGGGCCTTTGCCGCCCTGAGCGGCCAGGCATCTCGGGGGCGCGCAGGCGCGCGCACACGGAGGACCCGAGAACCGACCAGCCTCGCGGGTGAGTGAGCAAGGGGACCCGGCCGCATGGGCTGCAGCAGCCAGGGCTTGGGGCCTTGGCGCTGTGGAGTGGGCCACTTGGGAGGAGGACGTTCGGGCAGCCGCTAGGTGAGGCAGCGCCACCTCCACTGGGAGACCCGTGCTGGCGGGAAGGCGCCTGCACCCGCCTGGGGGGTGGCGCACCTCCCTAGCGGCCGGCCCGGGACGGGGGCGGTGGCGGCGGCGGCGGCGGCGGCGGCGGCAGCGAGGCAGGCGCTTCAAGGCGGCGGCTTGCCTCCGCCCAGGGGTTTGTGTCAAGTCCCCCCGTATTCGGTATTCGGAAGCCTGTCAACCTCCAGGTGAGTTCCCTGTCCTAGCTTGCTTGTTTGCCTGCTTGCTGGCTTTCCTGGCTTGCCTTGGCTTGGCTTGTGATGGGTGCCTGGGCTCCCTGGGCTCTTGTTCCAAAGGGCAGGAGGCTTTAGTCTTGTTCGCCTTGCTCTGTAGTCCGTCCGTGTTTCTAACGGGCTTGGCAAGCTGGGGGAATGGTGAAACTGGCTTGACTTTGCTTCCTGGCACACTTGTGCCTTTGGATGAGGTGTGTTGGTTTGTGTGAGGGGCAGAGAAATGGGTTTGGGATCAGGGCCAGGCATTTTGTAGCTTGGCTGTGTATTCTTGCAGGGGAAGCCCTTAGACCTTTTAGGGTCGTGTTAATTTCTCCCGGACACCTTTCTTTCTTTCTTTATGCGTTTGGGTCTTTGTGTATTTCTGTAACTCGGTAGGTAGTTGTAAACGTATTTGTGGTCCTAGGTGTATGTAGGTATGTATTCATTGACTGGGTTCTCCGAGGAAGGTTGGTTTGGTATTTTCAGGCGAGGGACTCTCCCTTTGGGCCTGGGCAGTCATGGACAGTGACCGTCCTCCCGACCACTCCGTGCTGCCTGGGAAGCTGCGGGGACAGGCGCCTGCTGCTACACGCAGCAAGTTTTCTCCTGGAGCTTAAGCTGTCAAGGTTTTGGCCTGAGACCCCTTGAACTGTGATCCTGCCTTTTGTCTGCCTTCTGGGTGTCTGGGATTCTAGGCGTGAGACCCTGCAGGGGACTTGTTGGTTTTTAGAAGGAGAGCGTTGCCCTGTAGCTCATGCCGACCTGGTAGCTGGGGTCCCCCTGTCTCAGCCCCGCAAGGGCAGGAATGACATGTGTGCGCCCTCCTCGCTGGCTTTAGGTGTGTTTTGTGCTTCGGTAGCTTAGTTTGTTACTTTGGTGTTTTTCACTGGGATAGATTGTGTGTGTAGGGTGTGGGTGTGATCCATTTTAAAAATTCTAAATCGGCCTGGCCTGTGGGGTCCACTGGTTTGACTGTCCCCCCGCCCCCTTAGGGGTCCCCTAGGGCCCGACTTAAGGCAGCGGTCTGGCCGGAAGCGTCTCTTTTCTCTTTCTCCCACGTGTATGCAGTGCAGTCAGTCCCTTCTGGCATATAGCCTTCTCTACTCACCCTCATTCACCCTCCCCCATGCCACAAGCACCCGACCACACACAGGCTGTACCTATTGGACAGACCTGTCTTCCTGATGAAGGTTAATGTGAGTGTACCAAGGGCTTCCTCACTGTTTCCCTGCAGGGAGTCCACCTCACCTCTTTGTGGTCACCTCCTCACCTTGCTCTCCCTTACCCTCTGACCTCCTGCCCTGGAGTTTTCAGGACTTAGAATTCCTATGCTGCTCCTAGACTCTCCGAGCAGGGTTGTTTCTTTGAACCTTCTCCTGGATGCTCTCCTTCCTTTTTCCTTGGCCTCCCCCCTCCCTCCCCCGAGATGTCCAAACAGTGTTCTTTGCTTTAACTTCCTGAAGTGTGCATTTCAATTCGTTCTTCTCTAGATGTTCGTAGAATCCATTGTCACCACCGTGGAAGAAGCAGTGTGTACATTGCCGACCCAGGGCCCCAAGACCCCCTGTCCCCTGAGTATTTCAGGCTTCCAAAGGGTGTGGTTAAATGGTACTTTTCCTTAGTTCCCCCAGTGTGCGTGTCAATTCGTCCTTCCCTGGACATTGGTAGTGGAAACCATCCTGAAGAAGCAGTGAAGGTACATTTGAGTCATGGTGCCCCAACCCCCCTGCCCTCTCCCCGCCAGACTAGCAGACACCATGAGCTCTTGGTATTTCTGACTTCCTACAGCGGCAGGGGGTCCTTGTGGCCCTGCAGGGTTGTAAAGTAGGGAAGCCTTAGAGTAGGTGGCCACGCCTTGGTGAACTCATGTGTTTGTCTGGTTTTGCATGCAGGGATGGGGTTGCGTGGTTGGCAAGACGTCATAAGAAGCATCACTCGGAGGCCCGTTTCAGCTAGAAGAAGTTTTATTTCACTACACTGGGATGACTTCCTTCATCAGGCATGGATCTGCTCTAAGGTGAGGTGGGGACGGTGGGGATCTCCTGGAGTGTAGCTTGGAGGTGCTGGGAGCAAAGAGGAGGAGAGGATTGGAAAATGTCCAGGGAGTGTGGGGGACGCTTGGAAAGAATGAGTGGTGCAATTTTGAAAACTTAGGGGAGACCAACGCTTTGGGGGAGGAGGGCAGGGCTGGCAGGTTCCTTGGCTGGTGGGTTCCAGTGAGCTGAGGCAGGTGCCCTGGCCCTGATCTGTGAAGTGCTGTGTTTGTGCATAGCAGACAGAGGCAGTTTTGGGCAAAGGATCCCACCAAGCCTTCCTCCCAGCTTCCTGGGCTGGCCCGGGCTGTTGAGGGAGGGCAGGGCTGGTGGGGGTGGGGCAGGGGAGTGGATGGCCAGCAGGTGGAGGGAGGTGGGCCCTGCAGAGCTGCGGAGGGTGTGTGTGTGGGGGAGGTCGGAGCTGGGCTCCAGGTCCCTGCAGGCCACCCAAGCCCGGGGGGCTCCTGGAGAAATGCAGAGAAGAGGAGGGCTCCTGGTGCTCTTCCTCTGGGAGAGAGGCAGTGGGTCCTTCTGGGCAGGCCAAGTTCAGTGTTTGGGACGTTTATCCCCCTGCCTCCCCGTGCGCTGTGCAGCTGGGCTCTGGGCAGCGCTTGAAGCTGCCTTCTGACAGGCTTGTCTTTTTTAGGCTCCCTGCCAGCCGCCTGAGGGAGTCCCCCCTGGGGCCTTTGCCGCCCTGAGCGGCCAGGCATCTCGGGGGCGCGCAGGCGCGCGCACACGGAGGACTCGAGAACCGACCAGCCTCGCGGGTGAGTGTGCAAGGGGACCCGGCCGCATGGGCTGCAGCAGCCAGGGCTTGGGGCCTTGGCGCTGTGGAGTGGGCCACTTGGGAGGAGGACGTTCGGGCAGCCGCTAGGTGAGGCAGCGCCACCTCCACTGGGAGACCCGTGCTGGCGGGAAGGCGCCTGCACCCGCCTGGGGGGTGGCGCACCTCCCTAGCGGCCGGCCCGGGACGGTGGCGGTGGCGGCGGCGGCGGCGGCGGCGGCGGCGAGGCAGGCGCTTCAAGGCCGCGGCTTGCCAACGCCCAGGGGTTTGTGTCAAGTCCCCCCGTATTCGTATTCGGAAGCCTGTCAACCTCCAGGTGAGTTCCCTGTCCTAGCTTGCTTGTTTGCCTGCTTGCTGGCTTTCCTGGCTTGCCTTGGCTTGGCTTGTGATGGGTGCCTGGGCTCCCTGGGCTCTTGTTCCAAAGGGCAGGAGGCTTTAGTCTTGTTCGCCTTGCTCTGTAGTCCGTCCGTGTTTCTAACGGGCTTGGCAAGCTGGGGGAATGGTGAAACTGGCTTGACTTTGCTTCCTGGCACACTTGTGCCTTTGGATGAGGTGTGTTGGTTTGTGTGAGGGGCAGAGAAATGGGTTTGGGATCAGGGCCAGGCATTTTGTAGCTTGGCTGTGTATTCTTGCAGGGGAAGCCCTTAGACCTTTTAGGGTCGTGTTAATTTCTCCCGGACACCTTTCTTTCTTTCTTTATGCGTTTGGGTCTTTGTGTATTTCTGTAACTCGGTAGGTAGTTGTAAACGTATTTGTGGTCCTAGGTGTATGTAGGTATGTATTCATTGACTGGGTTCTCCGAGGAAGGTTGGTTTGGTATTTTCAGGCGAGGGACTCTCCCTTTGGGCCTGGGCAGTCATGGACAGTGACCGTCCTCCCGACCACTCCGTGCCGCCTGGGAAGCTGCGGGGACAGGCGCCTGCTGCCACACGCAGCAAGTTTTCTCCTGGAGCTTAAGCTGTCAAGGTTTTGGCCTGAGACCCCTTGAACTGTGATCCTGCCTTTTGTCTGCCTTCTGGGTGTCTGGGATTCTAGGCGTGAGACCCTGCAGGGGACTTGTTGGTTTTTAGAAGGAGAGCGTTGCCCTGTAGCTCATGCCGACCTGGTAGCTGGGGTCCCCCTGTCTCAGCCCCGCAAGGGCAGGAATGACATGTGTGCGCCCTCCTCGCTGGCTTTAGGTGTGTTTTGTGCTTCGGTAGCTTAGTTTGTTACTTTGGTGTTTTTCACTGGGATAGATTGTGTGTGTAGGGTGTGGGTGTGATCCATTTTAAAAATTCTAAATCGGCCTGGCCTGTGGGGTCCACTGGTTTGACTGTCCCCCCGCCCCCTTAGGGGTCCCCTAGGGCCCGACTTAAGGCAGCGGTCTGGCCGGAAGCGTCTCTTTTCTCTTTCTCCCACGTGTATGCAGTGCAGTCAGTCCCTTCTGGCATATAGCCTTCTCTACTCACCCTCATTCACCCTCCCCCATGCCACAAGCACCCGACCACACACAGGCTGTACCTACTGGACAGACCTGTCTTCCTGATGAAGGTTAATGTGAGTGTACCAAGGGCTTCCTCACTGTTTCCCTGCAGGGAGTCCACCTCACCTCTTTGTGGTCACCTCCTCACCTTGCTCTCCCTTACCCTCTGACCTCCTGCCCTGGAGTTTTCAGGACTTAGAATTCCTATGCTGCTCCTAGACTCTCCGAGCAGGGTTGTTTCTTTGAACCTTCTCCTGGATGCTCTCCTTCCTTTTTCCTTGGCCTCCCCCCTCCCTCCCCCGAGATGGCCAAACAGTGTTCTTTGCTTTAACTTCCTGAAGTGTGCATTTCAATTCGTTCTTCTCTAGATGTTCGTAGAATCCATTGTCACCACCGTGGAAGAAGCAGTGTGTACATTGCCGACCCCGGGCCCCAAGACCCCCTGTCCCCTGGGTATTTCAGGCTTCCAAAGGGTGTGGTTAAATGGTACTTTTCCTTAGTTCCCCCAGTGTGCGTGTCAATTCGTCCTTCCCTGGACTTTGGTAGTGGAAACCATCCTGAAGAAGCAGTGAAGGTACATTTGAGTCATGGTGCCCCAACCCCCCTGCCCTCTCCCCGCCAGACTAGCAGACACCATGAGCTCTTGGTATTTCTGACTTCCTACAGCGGCAGGGGGTCCTTGTGGCCCTGCAGGGTTGTAAAGTAGGGAAGCCTTAGAGTAGGTGGCCACGCCTTGGTGAACTCATGTGTTTGTCTGGTTTTGCATGCAGGGATGGGGTTGCGTGGTTGGCAAGACGTGGTAAGAAGCATCACTCGGAGGCCCGTTTCAGCTAGAAGAAGTTTTATTTCACTACACTCGGATGACTTCCTTCATCAGGCATGGATCTGCTCTAAGGTGAGGTGGGGACGGTGGGGATCTCCTGGAGTGTAGCTTGGAGGTGCTGGGAGCAAAGAGGAGGAGAGGATTGGAAAATGTCCAGGGAGTGTGGGGGACGCTTGGAAAGAATGAGTGGTGCAATTTTGAAAACTTAGGGGAGACCAACGCTTTGGGGGAGGAGGGCAGGGCTGAGCAGGTTCCTTGCTGGTGGGTTCCATTGAGCTGAGGCAGGTGCCCTGGCCCTGATCTGTGAAGTGCTGTGTTTGTGCATAGCAGACAGAGGCAGTTTTGGGCAAAGGATCCCACCAAGCCTTCCTCCCAGCTTCCTGGGCTGGCCCGGGCTGTTGAGGGAGGGCAGGGCTGGTGGGGATGGGGCAGGGGAGTGGATGGCCAGCAGGTGGAGGGAGGTGGGCCCTGCAGAGCTGCGGAGGGTGTGTGTGTGGGGGAGGTCGGAGCTGGGCTCCAGGTCCCTGCAGGCCACCCAAGCCCGGGGGGCTCCTGGAGAAATGCAGAGAAGAGGAGGGCTCCTGGTGCTCTTCCTCTGGGAGAGAGGCAGTGGGTCCTTCTGGGCAGGCCAAGTTCAGTGTTTGGGACGTTTACCCCCCCGCCCCCCCGTGCGCTGTGCAGCTGGGCTCTGGGCAGCGCTTGAAGCTGCCTTCTGACAGGCTTGTCTTTTTTAGCTCCCTGCCAGCCGCCTGAGGGTGTCCCCCCTGGGGCCTTTGCCGCCCTGAGCGGCCAGGCATCTCGGGGGCGCGCAGGCGCGCGCACACGGAGGACCCGAGAACCGACCAGCCTCGCGGGTGAGTGAGCAAGGGGACCCGGCCGCATGGGCTGCAGCAGCCAGGGCTTGGGGCCTTGGCGCTGTGGAGTGGGCCACTTGGGAGGAGGACGTTCGGGCAGCCGCTAGGTGAGGCAGCGCCACCTCCACTGGGAGACCCGTGCTGGCGGGAGGCGCACCTCCCTAGCGGCCAGCCTCGGACGGGGGCGGTGGCTGCGGCGGCGGCAGTGAGGCAGGCGCTTCAAGGCGACGGCTTGCCTCCGCCCAGGGGTTTGTGTCAAGTCCCCCCGTATTCGGTATTCGGAAGCCTGTCAACCTCCAGGTGAGTTCCCTGTCCTAGCTTGCTTGTTTGCCTGCTTGCTGGCTTTCCTGGCTTGCCTTGGCTTGGCTTGTGATGGGTGCCTGGGCTCCCTGGGCTCTTGTTCCAAAGGGCAGGAGGCTTTAGTCTTGTTCGCCTTGCTCTGTAGTCCGTCCGTGTTTCTAACGGGCTTGGCAAGCTGGGGGAATGGTGAAACTGGCTTGACTTTGCTTCCTGGCACACTTGTGCCTTTGGATGAGGTGTGTTGCTTTGTGTGAGGGGCAGAGAAATGGGTTTGGGATCAGGGCCAGGCATTTTGTAGCTTGGCTGTGTATTCTTGCAGGGGAAGCCCTTAGACCTTTTAGGGTCGTGTTAATTTCTTCCGGACACCTTTCTTTCTTTCTTTATGCGTTTGGGTCTTTGTGTATTTCTGTAACTCGGTAGGTAGTTGTAAATGTATTTGTGGTCCTAGGTGTATGTAGGTATGTATTCATTGACTGGGTTCTCCGAGGAAGGTTGGTTTGGTATTTTCAGGCGAGGGACTCTCCCTTTGGAGAGTCATGTCCTGGGCAGTCATGGACAGTGACCGTCCTCCCGACCACTCCGTGCTGCCTGGGAAGCTGCGGGGACAGGCGCCTGCTGCCACACGCAGCAAGTTTTCTCCTGGAGCTTAAGCTGTCAAGGTTTTGGCCTGAGACCCCTTGAACTGTGATCCTGCCTTTTGTCTGCCTTCTGGGTGTCTGGGATTCTAGGCGTGAGACCCTGCAGGGGACTTGTTGGTTTTTAGAAGGAGAGCGTTGCCCTGTAGCTCATGCCGACCTGGTAGCTCGGATCCCCCTGTCTCAGCCCCGCAAGGGCAGGAATGACATGTGTGCGCCCTCCTCGCTGGCTTTAGGTGTGTTTTGTGCTTCGGTAGCTTAGTTTGTTACTTTGGTGTTTTTCACTGGGATAGATTGTGTGTGTAGGGTGTGGGTGTGATCCATTTTAAAAATTCTAAATCGGCCTGGCCTGTGGGGTCCACTGGTTTGACTGTCCCCCCGCCCCCTTAGGGGTCCCCTAGGGCCCGACTTAAGGCAGCGGTCTGGCCGGAAGCGTCTCTTTTCTCTTTCTCCCACGTGTATGCAGTGCAGTCCAATCTGGCATATAGCCTTCTCTACTCACCCTCATTCACCCTCCCCCATGCCACAAGCACCCGACCACACACAGGCTGTACCTACTGGACAGACCTGTCTTCCTGATGAAGGTTAATGTGAGTGTACCAAGGGCTTCCTCACTGTTTCTCTGCAGGGAGTCCACCTCACCTCTTTGTGGTCACCTCCTCACCTTGCTCTCCCTTACCCTCTGACCTCCTGCCCTGGAGTTTTCAGGACTTATAATTCCTATGCTGCTCCTAGACTCTCCGAGCAGGGTTGTTTCTTTGAACCTTCTCCTGGATGCTCTCCTACCTTTTTCCTTGGCCTCCCCCCTCCTTCCCCCGAGATGTCCAAACAGTGTTCTTTGCTTTAACTTCCTGAAGTGTGCATTTCAATTCGTTCTTCTCTAGATGTTCGTAGAATCCATTGTCACCACCGTGGAAGAAGCAGTGTGTACATTGCCTACCCCGGGCCCCAAGACCCCCTGTCCCCTGGGTATTTCAGGCTTCCAAAGGGTGTGGTTAAATGGTACTTTTCCTTAGTTCCCCCAGTGTGCGTGTCAATTCGTCCTACCCTGCACTTTGGTAGTGGAAACCATCCTGAAGAAGCAGTGAGGGTACATTTGAGTCATGGTGCCCCAACCCCCCTGCCCTCTCCCCGCCAGACTAGCAGACACCATGAGCTCTTGGTATTTCTGACTTCCTACAGCGGCAGGGGGTCCTTGTGGCCCTGCAGGGTTGTAAAGTAGGGAAGCCTTAGAGTAGGTGGCCACGCCTTGGTGAACTCATGTGTTTGTCTGGTTTTGCATGCAGGGATGGGGTTGCGTGGTTGGCAAGACGTGGTAAGAAGCATCACTCGGAGGCCCGTTTCAGCTAGAAGAAGTTTTATTTCACTACACTCGGATGACTTCCTTCATCAGGCATGGATCTGCTCTAAGGTGAGGTGGGGACGGTGGGGATCTCCTGGAGTGTAGCTTGGAGGTGCTGGGAGCAAAGAGGAGGAGAGGATTGGAAAATGTCCAGGGAGTGTGGGGGACGCTTGGAAAGAATGAGTGGTGCAATTTTGAAAACTTAGGGGAGACCAACGCTTTGGGGGAGGAGGGCAGGGCTGAGCAGGTTCCTTGGCTGGTGGGTTCCAGTGAGCTGAGGCAGGTGCCCTGGCCCTGATCTGTGAAGTGCTGTGTTTGTGCATAGCAGACAGAGGCAGTTTTGGGCAAAGGATCCCACCAAGCCTTCCTCCCAGCTTCCTGGGCTGGCCCGGGCTGTTGAGGGAGGGCAGGGCTGGTGGGGGTGGGGCAGGGGAGTGGATGGCCAGCAGGTGGAGGGAGGTGGGCCCTGCAGAGCTGCGGAGGGTGTGTGTGTGGGGGAGGTCGGAGCTGGGCTCCAGGTCCCTGCAGGCCACCCAAGGCTAGGGGACTCCTGGAGAAATGCAGAGAAGAGGAGGGCTCCTGGTGCTCTTGCTCTGGGAGAGAGGCAGAGGGTCCTTCTGGGCAGGCCAAGTCTGGTGTTTGGGACGTTTACCGACCCCCGCCCACCCCCCCGCCCCCGCCGTGCGCCGTGCAGCTGGGCTCTGGGCAGCGCTTGAAGCTGCCTTCTGACAGGCTTGTCTTTTTTAGGCTCCCTGCCAGCCGCCTGAGGGAGTCCCCCCTGGGGCCTTTGCAGCCCTGAGCGGCCAGGCATCTCGGGGGCGCGCAGGCGCGCGCACACGGAGGACCCGAGAACCGACCAGCCTCGCGGGTGTGTGAGCAAGGGGACCCGGCCGCATGGGCTGCAGCAGCCAGGGCTTGGGGCCTTGGCGCTGTGGAGTGGGCCACTTGGGAGGAGGACGTTCGGGCAGCCGCTAGGTGAGGCAGCGCCACCTCCACTGGGAGACCCGTGCTGGCGGGAAGGCGCCTGCATCCGCCTGGGGGTGGCGCACTTCCCTAGTGGCCGGCCTGTGACGGGGGCGGTGGCAGCGGCGAGGCAGGCGCTTCAAGGTGGCGGCTTGCCTCCGCCCAGGGGTTTGTGTCAAGTCCCCCCCGTATTCGGTATTCGGAAGCCTGTCAACCTTCAGGTGAGTTCCCTGTCCTAGCTTGCTTGTTTGCCTGCTTGCTGGCTTTCCTGGCTTGCCTTGGCTTGGCTTGTGATGGGTGCCTGGGCTCCCTGGGCTCTTGTTCCAAAGGGCAGGAGGCTTTAGTCTTGTTGGCCTTGCTCTGTAGTCCGTCCGTGTTTCTAACGGGCTTGGCAAGCTGGGGGAATAGTGAAACTGGCTTGACTTTGCTTCCTGGCACACTTGTGCCTTTGGATGAGGTGTGTTGGTTTGTGTGAGGGGCAGAGAAATGGGTTTGGGATCAGGGCCAGGCATTTTGTAGCTTGGCTGTGTATTCTTGCAGGGGAAGCCCTTAGACCTTTTAGGGTCGTGTTAATTTCTCCCGGACACCTTTCTTTCTTTCTTTATGCGTTTGGGTCTTTGTGTATTTCTGTAAC
Organism: Castor canadensis; assembly: GCF_047511655.1. Taxonomy (NCBI): domain Eukaryota; kingdom Metazoa; phylum Chordata; class Mammalia; order Rodentia; family Castoridae; genus Castor; species Castor canadensis. The sequence goes on from NC_133394.1 coordinate 62,968,264, forward strand.
TCGGTAGGTAGTTGTAAACGTATTTGTGGTCCTAGGTGTATGTAGGTATGTATTCATTGACTGGGTTCTCCGAGGAAGGTTGGTTTGGTATTTTCAGGCGAGGGACTCTCCCTTTGGGCCTGGGCAGTCATGGACAGTGACCGTCCTCCCGACCACTCCGTGCCGCCTGGGAAGCTGCGGGGACAGGCGCCTGCTGCCACACGCAGCAAGTTTTCTCCTGGAGCTTAAGCTGTCAAGGTTTTGGCCTGAGACCCCTTGAACTGTGATCCTGCCTTTTGTCTGCCTTCTGGGTGTCTGGGATTCTAGGCGTGAGACCCTGCAGGGGACTTGTTGGTTTTTAGAAGGAGAGCGTTGCCCTGTAGCTCATGCCGACCTGGTAGCTGGGGTCCCCCTGTCTCAGCCCCGCAAGGGCAGGAATGACATGTGTGCACCCTCCTCGCTGGCTTTAGGTGTGTTTTGTGCTTCGGTAGCTTAGTTTGTTACTTTGGTGTTTTTCACTGGGATAGATTGTGTGTGTAGGGTGTGGGTGTGATCCATTTTAAAAATTCTAAATCGGCCTGGCCTGTGGGGTCCACTGGTTTGACTGTCCCCCCGCCCCCTTAGGGGTCCCCTAGGGCCCGACTTAAGGCAGCGGTCTGGCCGGAAGCGTCTCTTTTCTCTTTCTCCCACGTGTATGCAGTGCAGTCAGTCCCTTCTGGCATATAGCCTTCTCTACTCACCCTCATTCACCCTCCCCCATGCCACAAGCACCCGACCACACACAGGCTGTACCTACTGGACAGACCTGTCTTCCTGATGAAGGTTAATGTGAGTGTACCAAGGGCTTCCTCACTGTTTCCCTGCAGGGAGTCCACCTCACCTCTTTGTGGTCACCTCCTCACCTTGCTCTCCCTTACCCTCTGACCTCCTGCCCTGGAGTTTTCAGGACTTAGAATTCCTATGCTGCTCCTAGACTCTCCGAGCAGGGTTGTTTCTTTGAACCTTCTCCTGGATGCTCTCCTTCCTTTTTCCTTGGCCTCCCCCCTCCCTCCCCCGAGATGGCCAAACAGTGTTCTTTGCTTTAACTTCCTGAAGTGTGCATTTCAATTCGTTCTTCTCTAGATGTTCGTAGAATCCATTGTCACCACCGTGGAAGAAGCAGTGTGTACATTGCCGACCCCGGGCCCCAAGACCCCCTGTCCCCTGGGTATTTCAGGCTTCCAAAGGGTGTGGTTAAATGGTACTTTTCCTTAGTTCCCCCAGTGTGCGTGTCAATTCGTCCTTCCCTGGACTTTGGTAGTGGAAACCATCCTGAAGAAGCAGTGAAGGTACATTTGAGTCATGGTGCCCCAACCCCCCTGCCCTCTCCCCGCCAGACTAGCAGACACCATGAGCTCTTGGTATTTCTGACTTCCTACAGCGGCAGGGGGTCCTTGTGGCCCTGCAGGGTTGTAAAGTAGGGAAGCCTTAGAGTAGGTGGCCACGCCTTGGTGAACTCATGTGTTTGTCTGGTTTTGCATGCAGGGATGGGGTTGCGTGGTTGGCAAGACGTGGTAAGAAGCATCACTCGGAGGCCCGTTTCAGCTAGAAGAAGTTTTATTTCACTACACTCGGATGACTTCCTTCATCAGGCATGGATCTGCTCTAAGGTGAGGTGGGGACGGTGGGGATCTCCTGGAGTGTAGCTTGGAGGTGCTGGGAGCAAAGAGGAGGAGAGGATTGGAAAATGTCCAGGGAGTGTGGGGGACGCTTGGAAAGAATGAGTGATGCAATTTTGAAAACTTAGGGGAGACCAACGCTTTGGGGGAGGAGGGCAGGGCTGAGCAGGTTCCTTGCTGGTGGGTTCCATTGAGCTGAGGCAGGTGCCCTGGCCCTGATCTGTGAAGTGCTGTGTTTGTGCATAGCAGACAGAGGCAGTTTTGGGCAAAGGATCCCACCAAGCCTTCCTCCCAGCTTCCTGGGCTGGCCCGGGCTGTTGAGGGAGGGTAGGGCTGGTGGGGATGGGGCAGGGGAGTGGATGGCCAGCAGGTGGAGGGAGGTGGGCCCTGCAGAGCTGCGGAGGGTGTGTGTGTGGGGGAGGTCGGAGCTGGGCTCCAGGTCCCTGCAGGCCACCCAAGCCCGGGGGGCTCCTGGAGAAATGCAGAGAAGAGGAGGGCTCCTGGTGCTCTTCCTCTGGGAGAGAGGCAGTGGGTCCTTCTGGGCAGGCCAAGTTCAGTGTTTGGGACGTTTACCCCCCCGCCCCCCCGTGCGCTGTGCAGCTGGGCTCTGGGCAGCGCTTGAAGCTGCCTTCTGACAGGCTTGTCTTTTTTAGCTCCCTGCCAGCCGCCTGAGGGAGTCCCCCCTGGGGCCTTTGCCGCCCTGAGCGGCCAGGCATCTCGGGGGCGCGCAGGCGCGCGCACACGGAGGACCCGAGAACCGACCAGCCTCGCGGGTGAGTGAGCAAGGGGACCCGGCCGCATGGGCTGCAGCAGCCAGGGCTTGGGGCCTTGGCGCTGTGGAGTGGGCCACTTGGGAGGAGGACGTTCGGGCAGCCGCTAGGTGAGGCAGCGCCACCTCCACTGGGAGACCCGTGCTGGCGGGAGGCGCACCTCCCTAGCGGCCAGCCTTGGACGGGGGCGGTGGCTGCGGCGGCGGCGGCGGCGGCAGTGAGGCAGGCGCTTCAAGACGACGGCTTGCCTCCGCCCAGGGGTTTGTGTCAAGTCCCCCCGTATTCGGTATTCGGAAGCCTGTCAACCTCCAGGTGAGTTCCCTGTCCTAGCTTGCTTGTTTGCCTGCTTGCTGGCTTTCCTGGCTTGCCTTGGCTTGGCTTGTGATGGGTGCCTGGGCTCCCTGGGCTCTTGTTCCAAAGGGCAGGAGGCTTTAGTCTTGTTCGCCTTGCTCTGTAGTCCGTCCGTGTTTCTAACGGGCTTGGCAAGCTGGGGGAATGGTGAAACTGGCTTGACTTTGCTTCCTGGCACACTTGTGCCTTTGGATGAGGTGTGTTGCTTTGTGTGAGGGGCAGAGAAATGGGTTTGGGATCAGGGCCAGGCATTTTGTAGCTTGGCTGTGTATTCTTGCAGGGGAAGCCCTTAGACCTTTTAGGGTCGTGTTAATTTCTCCCGGACACCTTTCTTTCTTTCTTTATGCGTTTGGGTCTTTGTGTATTTCTGTAACTCGGTAGGTAGTTGTAAATGTATTTGTGGTCCTAGGTGTATGTAGGTATGTATTCATTGACTGGGTTCTCCGAGGAAGGTTGGTTTGGTATTTTCAGGCGAGGGACTCTCCCTTTGGAGAGTCATGTCCTGGGCAGTCATGGACAGTGACCGTCCTCCCGACCACTCCGTGCTGCCTGGGAAGCTGCGGGGACAGGCGCCTGCTGCCACACGCAGCAAGTTTTCTCCTGGAGCTTAAGCTGTCAAGGTTTTGGCCTGAGACCCCTTGAACTGTGATCCTGCCTTTTGTCTGCCTTCTGGGTGTCTGGGATTCTAGGCGTGAGACCCTGCAGGGGACTTGTTGGTTTTTAGAAGGAGAGCGTTGCCCTGTAGCTCATGCCGACCTGGTAGCTCGGATCCCCCTGTCTCAGCCCCGCAAGGGCAGGAATGACATGTGTGCGCCCTCCTCGCTGGCTTTAGGTGTGTTTTGTGCTTCGGTAGCTTAGTTTGTTACTTTGGTGTTTTTCACTGGGATAGATTGTGTGTGTAGGGTGTGGGTGTGATCCATTTTAAAAATTCTAAATCGGCCTGGCCTGTGGGGTCCACTGGTTTGACTGTCCCCCCGCCCCCTTAGGGGTCCCCTAGGGCCCGACTTAAGGCAGCGGTCTGGCCGGAAGCGTCTCTTTTCTCTTTCTCCCACGTGTATGCAGTGCAGTCCAATCTGGCATATAGCCTTCTCTACTCACCCTCATTCACCCTCCCCCATGCCACAAGCACCCGACCACACACAGGCTGTACCTACTGGACAGACCTGTCTTCCTGATGAAGGTTAATGTGAGTGTACCAAGGGCTTCCTCACTGTTTCTCTGCAGGGAGTCCACCTCACCTCTTTGTGGTCACCTCCTCACCTTGCTCTCCCTTACCCTCTGACCTCCTGCCCTGGAGTTTTCAGGACTTATAATTCCTATGCTGCTCCTAGACTCTCCGAGCAGGGTTGTTTCTTTGAACCTTCTCCTGGATGCTCTCCTACCTTTTTCCTTGGCCTCCCCCCTCCTTCCCCCGAGATGTCCAAACAGTGTTCTTTGCTTTAACTTCCTGAAGTGTGCATTTCAATTCGTTCTTCTGTAGATGTTCGTAGAATCCATTGTCACCACCGTGGAAGAAGCAGTGTGTACATTGCCTACCCCGGGCCCCAAGACCCCCTGTCCCCTGGGTATTTCAGGCTTCCAAAGGGTGTGGTTAAATGGTACTTTTCCTTAGTTCCCCCAGTGTGCGTGTCAATTCGTCCTACCCTGCACTTTGGTAGTGGAAACCATCCTGAAGAAGCAGTGAGGGTACATTTGAGTCATGGTGCCCCAACCCCCCTGCCCTCTCCCCGCCAGACTAGCAGACACCATGAGCTCTTGGTATTTCTGACTTCCTACAGCGGCAGGGGGTCCTTGTGGCCCTGCAGGGTTGTAAAGTAGGGAAGCCTTAGAGTAGGTGGCCACGCCTTGGTGAACTCATGTGTTTGTCTGGTTTTGCATGCAGGGATGGGGTTGCGTGGTTGGCAAGACGTGGTAAGAAGCATCACTCGGAGGCCCGTTTCAGCTAGAAGAAGTTTTATTTCACTACACTCGGATGACTTCCTTCATCAGGCATGGATCTGCTCTAAGGTGAGGTGGGGACGGTGGGGATCTCCTGGAGTGTAGCTTGGAGGTGCTGGGAGCAAAGAGGAGGAGAGGATTGGAAAATGTCCAGGGAGTGTGGGGGACGCTTGGAAAGAATGAGTGGTGCAATTTTGAAAACTTAGGGGAGACCAACGCTTTGGGGGAGGAGGGCAGGGCTGAGCAGGTTCCTTGGCTGGTGGGTTCCAGTGAGCTGAGGCAGGTGCCCTGGCCCTGATCTGTGAAGTGCTGTGTTTGTGCATAGCAGACAGAGGCAGTTTTGGGCAAAGGATCCCACCAAGCCTTCCTCCCAGCTTCCTGGGCTGGCCCGGGCTGTTGAGGGAGGGCAGGGCTGGTGGGGGTGGGGCAGGGGAGTGGATGGCCAGCAGGTGGAGGGAGGTGGGCCCTGCAGAGCTGCGGAGGGTGTGTGTGTGGGGGAGGTCGGAGCTGGGCTCCAGGTCCCTGCAGGCCACCCAAGCCTAGGGGACTCCTGGAGAAATGCAGAGAAGAGGAGGGCTCCTGGTGCTCTTGCTCTGGGAGAGAGGCAGAGGGTCCTTCTGGGCAGGCCAAGTCTGGTGTTTGGGACGTTTACCGACCCCCGCCCACCCCCCCGCCCCCGCCGTGCGCCGTGCAGCTGGGCTCTGGGCAGCGCTTGAAGCTGCCTTCTGACAGGCTTGTCTTTTTTAGGCTCCCTGCCAGCCGCCTGAGGGAGTCCCCCCTGGGGCCTTTGCAGCCCTGAGCGGCCAGGCATCTCGGGGGCGCGCAGGCGCGCGCACACGGAGGACCCGAGAACCGACCAGCCTCGCGGGTGTGTGAGCAAGGGGACCCGGCCGCATGGGCTGCAGCAGCCAGGGCTTGGGGCCTTGGCGCTGTGGAGTGGGCCACTTGGGAGGAGGACGTTCGGGCAGCCGCTAGGTGAGGCAGCGCCACCTCCACTGGGAGACCCGTGCTGGCGGGAAGGCGCCTGCACCCGCCTGGGGGTGGCGCACTTCCCTAGTGGCCGGCCTGGGACGGGGGCGGTGGCAGCGGCGAGGCAGGCGCTTCAAGGTGGCGGCTTGCCTCCGCCCAGGGGTTTGTGTCAAGTCCCCCCCGTATTCGGTATTCGGAAGCCTGTCAACCTTCAGGTGAGTTCCCTGTCCTAGCTTGCTTGTTTGCCTGCTTGCTGGCTTTCCTGGCTTGCCTTGGCTTGGCTTGTGATGGGTGCCTGGGCTCCCTGGGCTCTTGTTCCAAAGGGCAGGAGGCTTTAGTCTTGTTGGCCTTGCTCTGTAGTCCGTCCGTGTTTCTAACGGGCTTGGCAAGCTGGGGGAATGGTGAAACTGGCTTGACTTTGCTTCCTGGCACACTTGTGCCTTTGGATGAGGTGTGTTGGTTTGTGTGAGGGGCAGAGAAATGGGTTTGGGATCAGGGCCAGGCATTTTGTAGCTTGGCTGTGTATTCTTGCAGGGGAAGCCCTTAGACCTTTTAGGGTCGTGTTAATTTCTCCCGGACACCTTTCTTTCTTTCTTTATGCGTTTGGGTCTTTGTGTATTTCTGTAACTCGGTAGGTAGTTGTAAACGTATTTGTGGTCCTAGGTGTATGTAGGTATGTATTCATTGACTGGGTTCTCCGAGGAAGGTTGGTTTGGTATTTTCAGGCGAGGGACTCTCCCTTTGGGCCTGGGCAGTCATGGACAGTGACCGTCCTCCCGACCACTCCGTGCTGCCTGGGAAGCTGCGGGGACAGGCGCCTGCTGCCACACGCAGCAAGTTTTCTCCTGGAGCTTAAGCTGTCAAGGTTTTGGCCTGAGACCCCTTGAACTGTGATCCTGCCTTTTGTCTGCCTTCTGGGTGTCTGGGATTCTAGGCGTGAGACCCTGCAGGGGACTTGTTGGTTTTTAGAAGGAGAGCGTTGCCCTGTAGCTCATGCCGACCTGGTAGCTGGGGTCCCCCTGTCTCAGCCCCGCAAGGGCAGGAATGACATGTGTGCGCCCTCCTCGCTGGCTTTAGGTGTGTTTTGTGCTTCGGTAGCTTAGTTTGTTACTTTGGTGTTTTTCACTGGGATAGATTGTGTGTGTAGGGTGTGGATGTGATCCATTTTAAAAATTCTAAATCGGCCTGGCCTGTGGTGTCCACTGGTTTGACTGTCCCCCCGCCCCCTTAGGGGTCCCCTAGGGCCCGACTTAAGGCAGCGGTCTGGCCGGACGCGTCTCTTTTCTCTTTCTCCCACGTGTATGCAGTGCAGTCCCTTCTGGCATATAGCCTTCTCTACTCACCCTCATTCACCCTCCCCCATGCCACAAGCACCCGACCACACACAGGCTGTACCTACTGGACAGACCTGTCTTCCTGATGAAGGTTAATGTGAGTGTACCAAGGGCTTCCTCACTGTTTCCCTGCAGGGAGTCCACCTCACCTCTTTGTGGTCACCTCCTCACCTTGCTCTCCCTTACCCTCTGACCTCCTGCCCTGGAGTTTTCAGGACTTAGAATTCCTATGCTGCTCCTAGACTCTCCGAGCAGGGTTGTTTCTTTGAACCTTCTCCTGGATGCTCTCCTTCCTTTTTCCTTGGCCTCCCCCCTCCCTCCCCCGAGATGGCCAAACAGTGTTCTTTGCTTTAACTTCCTGAAGTGTGCATTTCAATTCGTTCTTCTCTAGATGTTCGTAGAATCCATTGTCACCACCGTGGAAGAAGCAGTGTGTACATTGCCGACCCCGGGCCCCAAGACCCCCTGTCCCCTGGGTATTTCAGGCTTCCAAAGGGTGTGGTTAAATGGTACTTTTCCTTAGTTCCCCCAGTGTGCGTGTCAATTCGTCCTTCCCTGGACTTTGGTAGTGGAAACCATCCTGAAGAAGCAGTGAAGGTACATTTGAGTCATGGTGCCCCAACCCCCCTGCCCTCTCCCCGCCAGACTAGCAGACACCATGAGCTCTTGGTATTTCTGACTTCCTACAGCGGCAGGGGGTCCTTGTGGCCCTGCAGGGTTGTAAAGTAGGGAAGCCTTAGAGTAGGTGGCCACGCCTTGGTGAACTCATGTGTTTGTCTGGTTTTGCATGCAGGGATGGGGTTGCGTGGTTGGCAAGACGTGGTAAGAAGCATCACTCGGAGGCCCGTTTCAGCTAGAAGAAGTTTTATTTCACTACACTCGGATGACTTCCTTCATCAGGCATGGATCTGCTCTAAGGTGAGGTGGGGACGGTGGGGATCTCCTGGAGTGTAGCTTGGAGGTGCTGGGAGCAAAGAGGAGGAGAGGATTGGAAAATGTCCAGGGAGTGTGGGGGACGCTTGGAAAGAATGAGTGATGCAATTTTGAAAACTTAGGGGAGACCAACGCTTTGGGGGAGGAGGGCAGGGCTGAGCAGGTTCCTTGCTGGTGGGTTCCATTGAGCTGAGGCAGGTGCCCTGGCCCTGATCTGTGAAGTGCTGTGTTTGTGCATAGCAGACAGAGGCAGTTTTGGGCAAAGGATCCCACCAAGCCTTCCTCCCAGCTTCCTGGGCTGGCCCGGGCTGTTGAGGGAGGGCAGGGCTGGTGGGGATGGGGCAGGGGAGTGGATGGCCAGCAGGTGGAGGGAGGTGGGCCCTGCAGAGCTGCGGAGGGTGTGTGTGTGGGGGAGGTCGGAGCTGGGCTCCAGGTCCCTGCAGGCCACCCAAGCCCGGGGGGCTCCTGGAGAAATGCAGAGAAGAGGAGGGCTCCTGGTGCTCTTCCTCTGGGAGAGAGGCAGTGGGTCCTTCTGGGCAGGCCAAGTTCAGTGTTTGGGACGTTTACCCCCCCGCCCCCCCGTGCGCTGTGCAGCTGGGCTCTGGGCAGCGCTTGAAGCTGCCTTCTGACAGGCTTGTCTTTTTTAGCTCCCTGCCAGCCGCCTGAGGGAGTCCCCCCTGGGGCCTTTGCCGCCCTGAGCGGCCAGGCATCTCGGGGGCGCGCAGGCGCGCGCACACGGAGGACCCGAGAACCGACCAGCCTCGCGGGTGAGTGAGCAAGGGGACCCGGCCGCATGGGCTGCAGCAGCCAGGGCTTGGGGCCTTGGCGCTGTGGAGTGGGCCACTTGGGAGGAGGACGTTCGGGCAGCCGCTAGGTGAGGCAGCGCCACCTCCACTGGGAGACCCGTGCTGGCGGGAGGCGCACCTCCCTAGCGGCCAGCCTTGGACGGGGGCGGTGGCTGCGGCGGCGGCGGCGGCGGCAGTGAGGCAGGCGCTTCAAGACGACGGCTTGCCTCCGCCCAGGGGTTTGTGTCAAGTCCCCCCGTATTCGGTATTCGGAAGCCTGTCAACCTCCAGGTGAGTTCCCTGTCCTAGCTTGCTTGTTTGCCTGCTTGCTGGCTTTCCTGGCTTGCCTTGGCTTGGCTTGTGATGGGTGCCTGGGCTCCCTGGGCTCTTGTTCCAAAGGGCAGGAGGCTTTAGTCTTGTTCGCCTTGCTCTGTAGTCCGTCCGTGTTTCTAACGGGCTTGGCAAGCTGGGGGAATGGTGAAACTGGCTTGACTTTGCTTCCTGGCACACTTGTGCCTTTGGATGAGGTGTGTTGCTTTGTGTGAGGGGCAGAGAAATGGGTTTGGGATCAGGGCCAGGCATTTTGTAGCTTGGCTGTGTATTCTTGCAGGGGAAGCCCTTAGACCTTTTAGGGTCGTGTTAATTTCTCCCGGACACCTTTCTTTCTTTCTTTATGCGTTTGGGTCTTTGTGTATTTCTGTAACTCGGTAGGTAGTTGTAAATGTATTTGTGGTCCTAGGTGTATGTAGGTATGTATTCATTGACTGGGTTCTCCGAGGAAGGTTGGTTTGGTATTTTCAGGCGAGGGACTCTCCCTTTGGAGAGTCATGTCCTGGGCAGTCATGGACAGTGACCGTCCTCCCGACCACTCCGTGCTGCCTGGGAAGCTGCGGGGACAGGCGCCTGCTGCCACACGCAGCAAGTTTTCTCCTGGAGCTTAAGCTGTCAAGGTTTTGGCCTGAGACCCCTTGAACTGTGATCCTGCCTTTTGTCTGCCTTCTGGGTGTCTGGGATTCTAGGCGTGAGACCCTGCAGGGGACTTGTTGGTTTTTAGAAGGAGAGCGTTGCCCTGTAGCTCATGCCGACCTGGTAGCTCGGATCCCCCTGTCTCAGCCCCGCAAGGGCAGGAATGACATGTGTGCGCCCTCCTCGCTGGCTTTAGGTGTGTTTTGTGCTTCGGTAGCTTAGTTTGTTACTTTGGTGTTTTTCACTGGGATAGATTGTGTGTGTAGGGTGTGGGTGTGATCCATTTTAAAAATTCTAAATCGGCCTGGCCTGTGGGGTCCACTGGTTTGACTGTCCCCCCGCCCCCTTAGGGGTCCCCTAGGGCCCGACTTAAGGCAGCGGTCTGGCCGGAAGCGTCTCTTTTCTCTTTCTCCCACGTGTATGCAGTGCAGTCCAATCTGGCATATAGCCTTCTCTACTCACCCTCATTCACCCTCCCCCATGCCACAAGCACCCGACCACACACAGGCTGTACCTACTGGACAGACCTGTCTTCCTGATGAAGGTTAATGTGAGTGTACCAAGGGCTTCCTCACTGTTTCTCTGCAGGGAGTCCACCTCACCTCTTTGTGGTCACCTCCTCACCTTGCTCTCCCTTACCCTCTGACCTCCTGCCCTGGAGTTTTCAGGACTTATAATTCCTATGCTGCTCCTAGACTCTCCGAGCAGGGTTGTTTCTTTGAACCTTCTCCTGGATGCTCTCCTACCTTTTTCCTTGGCCTCCCCCCTCCTTCCCCCGAGATGTCCAAACAGTGTTCTTTGCTTTAACTTCCTGAAGTGTGCATTTCAATTCGTTCTTCTGTAGATGTTCGTAGAATCCATTGTCACCACCGTGGAAGAAGCAGTGTGTACATTGCCTACCCCGGGCCCCAAGACCCCCTGTCCCCTGGGTATTTCAGGCTTCCAAAGGGTGTGGTTAAATGGTACTTTTCCTTAGTTCCCCCAGTGTGCGTGTCAATTCGTCCTACCCTGCACTTTGGTAGTGGAAACCATCCTGAAGAAGCAGTGAGGGTACATTTGAGTCATGGTGCCCCAACCCCCCTGCCCTCTCCCCGCCAGACTAGCAGACACCATGAGCTCTTGGTATTTCTGACTTCCTACAGCGGCAGGGGGTCCTTGTGGCCCTGCAGGGTTGTAAAGTAGGGAAGCCTTAGAGTAGGTGGCCACGCCTTGGTGAACTCATGTGTTTGTCTGGTTTTGCATGCAGGGATGGGGTTGCGTGGTTGGCAAGACGTGGTAAGAAGCATCACTCGGAGGCCCGTTTCAGCTAGAAGAAGTTTTATTTCACTACACTCGGATGACTTCCTTCATCAGGCATGGATCTGCTCTAAGGTGAGGTGGGGACGGTGGGGATCTCCTGGAGTGTAGCTTGGAGGTGCTGGGAGCAAAGAGGAGGAGAGGATTGGAAAATGTCCAGGGAGTGTGGGGGACGCTTGGAAAGAATGAGTGGTGCAATTTTGAAAACTTAGGGGAGACCAACGCTTTGGGGGAGGAGGGCAGGGCTGAGCAGGTTCCTTGGCTGGTGGGTTCCAGTGAGCTGAGGCAGGTGCCCTGGCCCTGATCTGTGAAGTGCTGTGTTTGTGCATAGCAGACAGAGGCAGTTTTGGGCAAAGGATCCCACAAAGCCTTCCTCCCAGCTTCCTGGGCTGGCCCGGGCTGTTGAGGGAGGGCAGGGCTGGTGGGGGTGGGGCAGGGGAGTGGATGGCCAGCAGGTGGAGGGAGGTGGGCCCTGCAGAGCTGCGGAGGGTGTGTGTGTGGGGGAGGTCGGAGCTGGGCTCCAGGTCCCTGCAGGCCACCCAAGCCTAGGGGACTCCTGGAGAAATGCAGAGAAGAGGAGGGCTCCTGGTGCTCTTGCTCTGGGAGAGAGGCAGAGGGTCCTTCTGGGCAGGCCAAGTCTGGTGTTTGGGACGTTTACCGACCCCCGCCCACCCCCCCGCCCCCTCCGTGCGCCGTGCAGCTGGGCTCTGGGCAGCGCTTGAAGCTGCCTTCTGACAGGCTTGTCTTTTTTAGGCTCCCTGCCAGCCGCCTGAGGGAGTCCCCCCTGGGGCCTTTGCAGCCCTGAGCGGCCAGGCATCTCGGGGGCGCGCAGGCGCGCGCACACGGAGGACCCGAGAACCGACCAGCCTCGCGGGTGTGTGAGCAAGGGGACCCGGCCGCATGGGCTGCAGCAGCCAGGGCTTGGGGCCTTGGCGCTGTGGAGTGGGCCACTTGGGAGGAGGACGTTCGGGCAGCCGCTAGGTGAGGCAGCGCCACCTCCACTGGGAGACCCGTGCTGGCGGGAAGGCGCCTGCACCCGCCTGGGGGTGGCGCACTTCCCTAGTGGCCGGCCTGGGACGGGGGCGGTGGCAGCGGCGAGGCAGGCGCTTCAAGGTGGCGGCTTGCCTCCGCCCAGGGGTTTGTGTCAAGTCCCCCCCGTATTCGGTATTCGGAAGCCTGTCAACCTTCAGGTGAGTTCCCTGTCCTAGCTTGCTTGTTTGCCTGCTTGCTGGCTTTCCTGGCTTGCCTTGGCTTGGCTTGTGATGGGTGCCTGGGCTCCCTGGGCTCTTGTTCCAAAGGGCAGGAGGCTTTAGTCTTGTTGGCCTTGCTCTGTAGTCCGTCCGTGTTTCTAACGGGCTTGGCAAGCTGGGGGAATGGTGAAACTGGCTTGACTTTGCTTCCTGGCACACTTGTGCCTTTGGATGAGGTGTGTTGGTTTGTGTGAGGGGCAGAGAAATGGGTTTGGGATCAGGGCCAGGCATTTTGTAGCTTGGCTGTGTATTCTTGCAGGGGAAGCCCTTAGACCTTTTAGGGTCGTGTTAATTTCTCCCGGACACCTTTCTTTCTTTCTTTATGCGTTTGGGTCTTTGTGTATTTCTGTAACTCGGTAGGTAGTTGTAAACGTATTTGTGGTCCTAGGTGTATGTAGGTATGTATTCATTGACTGGGTTCTCCGAGGAAGGTTGGTTTGGTATTTTCAGGCGAGGGACTCTCCCTTTGGGCCTGGGCAGTCATGGACAGTGACCGTCCTCCCGACCACTCCGTGCTGCCTGGGAAGCTGCGGGGACAGGCGCCTGCTGCCACACGCAGCAAGTTTTCTCCTGGAGCTTAAGCTGTCAAGGTTTTGGCCTGAGACCCCTTGAACTGTGATCCTGCCTTTTGTCTGCCTTCTGGGTGTCTGGGATTCTAGGCGTGAGACCCTGCAGGGGACTTGTTGGTTTTTAGAAGGAGAGCGTTGCCCTGTAGCTCATGCCGACCTGGTAGCTGGGGTCCCCCTGTCTCAGCCCCGCAAGGGCAGGAATGACATGTGTGCGCCCTCCTCGCTGGCTTTAGGTGTGTTTTGTGCTTCGGTAGCTTAGTTTGTTACTTTGGTGTTTTTCACTGGGATAGATTGTGTGTGTAGGGTGTGGATGTGATCCATTTTAAAAATTCTAAATCGGCCTGGCCTGTGGTGTCCACTGGTTTGACTGTCCCCCCGCCCCCTTAGGGGTCCCCTAGGGCCCGACTTAAGGCAGCGGTCTGGCCGGACACGTCTCTTTTCTCTTTCTCCCACGTGTATGCAGTGCAGTCCCTTCTGGCATATAGCCTTCTCTACTCACCCTCATTCACCCTCCCCCATGCCACAAGCACCCGACCACACACAGGCTGTACCTACTGGACAGACCTGTCTTCCTGATGAAGGTTAATGTGAGTGTACCAAGGGCTTCCTCACTGTTTCCCTGCAGGGAGTCCACCTCACCTCTTTGTGGTCACCTCCTCACCTTGCTCTCCCTTACCCTCTGACCTCCTGCCCTGGAGTTTTCAGGACTTAGAATTCCTATGCTGCTCCTAGACTCTCCGAGCAGGGTTGTTTCTTTGAACCTTCTCCTGGATGCTCTCCTTCCTTTTTCCTTGGCCTCCCCCCTCCCTCCCCCGAGATGTCCAAACAGTGTTCTTTGCTTTAACTTCCTGAAGTGTGCATTTCAATTCGTTCTTCTCTAGATGTTCGTAGAATCCATTGTCACCACCGTGGAAGAAGCAGTGTGTACATTGCCGACCCCGGGCCCCAAGACCCCCTGTCCCCTGGGTATTTCAGGCTTCCAAAGGGTGTGGTTAAATGGTACTTTTCCTTAGTTCCCCCAGTGTGCGTGTCAATTCGTCCTTCCCTGGACTTTGGTAGTGGAAACCATCCTGAAGAAGCAGTGAGGGTACATTTGAGTCATGGTGCCCCAACCCCCCTGCCCTCTCCCCGCCAGACTAGCAGACACCATGAGCTCTTGGTATTTCTGACTTCCTACAGCGGCAGGGGGTCCTTGTGGCCCTGCAGGGTTGTAAAGTAGGGAAGCCTTAGAGTAGGTGTCCACGCCTTGGTGAACTCATGTGATTGTCTGGTTTTGCATGCAGGGATGGGGTTGCGTGGTTGGCAAGACGTGGTAAGAAGCATCACTCGGAGGCCCGTTTCAGCTAGAAGAAGTTTTATTTCACTACACTCGGATGACTTCCTTCATCAAGCGTGGATCTGCTCTAAGGTGAGGTGGGGACGGTGGGGATCTCCTGGAGTGTAGCTTGGAGGTGCTGGGAGCAAAGAGGAGGAGAGGATTGGAAAATGTCCAGGGAGTGTGGCGGACGCTTGGAAAGAATGAGTGGTGCAATTTTGAAAACGTAGGGGAGACCAGCGCTTTGGGGGAGGAGGGCAGGGCTGAGCAGGTTCCTTGGCTGGTGGGTTCCAGTGAGCTGAGGCAGGTGCCCTGGCCCTGCTCTGTGAAGTGCTGTGTTTGTGCACAGCAGACAGAGGCAGTTTTGGGCAAAGGATCCCACCAAGCCTCGCTCCCTGCCTCCTGGGCTGGCCCTGGCTGCTGAGGGAGGGCGGGTGGGGGTGGGGCAGGGGAGTGGATGGCAGGTGGAGGGAGGTGGGCCCTGCAGAGCTGGGGTGGGGGGGTGTGTGTGTGGAGGGGGGTCGGAGCTGGGCTCCAGGTCCCTGCAGGCCACCCAAGCCTGGGGGACTCCTGGAGAAATGCAGAGAAGAGGAGGGCTCCTGGTGCTCTTGCTCTGGGAGAGAGGCAGAGGGTCCTTCTGGGCAGGCCAAGTCTGGTGTTTGGGACGTTTACCGACCCCCGCCCACCCCCCCCTCGCCGTGCGCCGTGCAGCTGGGCTCTGGGCAGCGCTTGAAGCTGTCTTCTGACAGGCTTGTCTTTTTTAGGCTGCGTGCCGGCCTCCTGCGGGAGTCCCCCCTGGGGCCTTTGCCGCCCTGAGTGGCCAGGCATCGCGGGCGCGCAGGCGCGCGCACACGGAGGACCCGAGAACCGACCAGCCTCGCGCGGGTGAGTGAGCAAGGGGACCCGGCCGGATGGGCTGCAGCAGCCAGGGCTTGGGGCCTCGGCGCTGTGGAGTGGGCCACTGGTGGGGGGAGGACGTTCGGGCAGCAGCTCGGTGCGGCAGCGCCACCGCCGCTGGGAGACCCGTGCTGGCGGGAAGGCGCCTGCACCCGCCTGGGCGGTGGCGCAGCTCCCTAGCGGCCGGCCCCGGACGGGGGGGGCGGCGGCGGCGGCTAGGCAGGCGCTTCAAGGCGGCGGCTTGCCTCAGGCCAGGGGTTTGTGTCAAGTCCCCCCGTATTCGGTATTCGGAAGCCTGTCAACCTCCAGGTGAGTTTCCTCTCCTAGCTTGCTTGTTTGTCTGCTTGCTGGCTTTCCTGGCTTGCCTTGGCTTGGCTTGTGATGGGTGCCTGGGCTCCCTGGGCTCTTGTTCCAAAGGGCAGGAGGCTTTGGTCTTGTTCGCCTTGCTCTGTAGTCTGTCCATGTTTCTAAGGGGCTTGGCAAGCTGGGGGAATGGTGAAACTGGCTTGACTTTGCTTCCTGGCACACTTGTGCCTTTGGATGAGATGTGTTGGTTTGTGTGAGGGGCAGAGAAATGGGTTTGCGATCAGGGCCAGGCATTTTGTAGCTTGGCTGTGTATTCTTGCAGGGGAAGCCCTTAGACCTTTTAGGGTCGTGTTAATTTCTCCCGGACAACCTTCTTTCTTTCTTTATGCGTTTGGGTCTTTGTGTATTTCTGTAACTCGGTACGTAGTTGTAAACATGTCTGTTTTTGTTTTGATTGCTATGTCTCTGAAGTATAGTTTGAAGTTGGGTATTGTGATCTCTAGTGTTGGCTCTTAATGGTCTTTTGGGCTTTCAAATGAACTTTTTGTGATTTTTCATTCTCTCTGATGAATGTCTTTTGAATTTTGATGCGGATTGCGTTGAACATGTAGATTGCTTTTGGTAATGTAGCCGTTTCACACTATTGACTCTGCCAGTCATGAGCATAGGAGACCTTTCTATCAGTTTTAGCTGACTTTGATTTTTTTCAGTGGTTTATAGTTTTCACTTCACTTCCTTTGTTAAGTTTATTTTGGAAGCTATCATAAATGGAATTGTTTTCCTGTATTCTTTCTCCGTCTGCTCTTGGTTGGTATATACAAAGGCCAGTGATTTTTGTGAATTGATTTTGTGTCCTTCTACATTTCTGAAGGTGGAGTTTTTTTTGGCCGAGTTTTCTGGTCTAAGATCATGTGATCTGCAAATAGGATAGTTTCATCCTTCTTTTCGTACTCGAATTTCTTTCACTTCTTCTTCCTATCTTACTGCTGTAGCTAGAAATTACAAGGCTATGTTGGACATTAATGGAGAAAGTGGAACCCTTGTCTTGTTCCTGACTTTAGAAGAAATTGTTTGAATTTTTCCTCCACTTAGTATGACGTTGACTGTAGGCTTGTTATATATAGCCTTTATTGTATGACTCACTTTCCTTCTGTTCCTAGTTTCATCAACAGTTTTGTCATGAAAGAATGTTGAATTTGTTGAAGGGTTTTTTCTGCATTTATTGAGATCATGTTTTTTTCTTTGTTTTTATTAAAATGCTAGATTACGTTTAGTGATTTGCATATATTGAAGCATCCCTGTATCCCTGGGATGAAACTGACTTGGTCATGATAATATGACCTTTTGATACGTTATCGAATTCAGTTCACCAGTATTTTATAGAGGATTTCTGCATCTAATTTCATAAAGTGATTGGCCTATAATTCATTTCTTTTTGTGCCTTTGTCCAGTTTGGGGATGAGGGTAATATTGGCTTCATAGAATGCCATTGGCACCATTCCTGCCCTTTCTGTTTCTTGGCAAAGATTGAGGAGTGTTGGTATTATTTCTTTAAACGTCTGGTAGAATTCAGCAGTGAATCCTGGATATTTCTTTTTGGGAGCCTCTATTGCTCCTTCAATTTCATTGCTTGTTACAGATACATTTAGGTGATTTGTGTCCTCTTGGTTCAATTTTGGCTGATTATACACATCTAGAAATTTGACCAGTCTTTTATTTTCCAATTTATTTGAATATAGGTTTTCAAAATACTCCAAAACGAGTCACTGGATTTTCTTGGTGCTTGTTGTGCTTTCCCCTTTTTCACTTCTAATTTTATTAATTTGGGTCTTTTCCCTCATTTTAGTCAGATTTGCTAGGGGTTTATCAATGTTGTTTATCATAGGAAACAACTAGATTTTTCTTTCAGCCGTTTTTTTGTTCTCTATTTCGTCAATTTTGGCCCTTATTTTTATTGATCCTCTCTTTCTAGTTGTGGGTTTAGTTTGTTGTTTTTCTAGAAGTTTGAGATACAGCGTTAGGTCATTTATTTGAGATTTGCGTTTTTAATATATGCATTCATGACTGTGAACCTTCTCCCTTAGCACACTGAGTTTGCTGTGTCCTATAGGCTCTGGTAGATTGTGCTTTCATTTTCTTTTCTTTTGTTGTGCTTTCACTTTCATTACATTCCAGGAGCATTTGATTTGCTGGCTCATTTCTTCAATGATCCACTGATCATGGAGCAGTGTGTTGTTCAGTGTCCGGGTGGTTGAATATATTCTGTTTTTTTGTTTTTTCTTGTGAGTTCAGATTATTTTGTTACGGTCAGACATTTAAATTTTTTATTCCTTAGGACTTGCTTTGGGAGCTAAAATACTTATTTTGGAGAACGTTCCATGGGTTGTTGAGAAGAATGTACCTTGTTGCTGTTGCAGAATTGAATACTTTGTACACCTCTGTCAGGTCCATTTGCTCTGTGGTGTCAATGACTTCTAAAGTTTTTATATTGCCTTTTGTCTGAATGACCTATGTATTGGTGTGAGAAGAGTATTGAAGTCTTCCACTATCACTGTGCAGAGTGCCCGTGATATCAGGTATAGTTGTGTATGTTAAATGAAGTTGGGTACACTGACTTTGGGTGCATTCAAGTAAACAATTGTTACTTCATGTTGATGTATTGCTCTTTATTAGCATGAAGTTTCTACTTTGTGTTGTTTTCTGACTAACTTAAGCTTGAAGTCTACTTTATTTGTTATAAGTATAGCTATTCCTGCCTGTTTGAATGGGCCATCACCTTGGTAAATCTTTTTCAACCCAAGCCAATGGTTGTTTCGGTCATTGTGGGAGAGGGTGCTATTGTTAGTGATTGGAGAGGGGTAGGAAGAATGGGAGTAATGTGTAAAGTCTCTATGATAGAATACTCAGTGAGTGGTTAGTATGGAGGAGAAGGGACAAGAGGGAGAACATGAAGAGAGGATAGGAAAAGATGAAAAAAAAAAAAGGATGTCAGGGGTAAGGAAAAAAATGAAACAGGAGAGGAGGCTAAGGAAATTAAAATTTCAAAAGAATGGAAAAAGGAGGTTTAAGTATTAGATTTTTTTTAATAATTAAATATTACATATACATCTATATTCATATAGAAATCTTAATTGTCCAAGTTTCTTTTTTTATGGGGGGGAAGTGGGTTGTTTCTCTGAGTTTAATGATTACACTGGGTGCTTCAGTCTGATTTCTAATGAGAGTTCTCCCATTTTAAGATTGATAGGTTGGGCTGTGTGGCATTTGATGGTGCCCTTCTCTATTAGACAGCATTCTTTTTTGGGAGGGGGGGTTCACTCAGGGTTTTTAATCTCAGGCTCTTCTTGGAGTTCAGCAGTCATGGTCAGCTTGTTTGATTAGCCACGTTCTCTAAAGAAGTTCCTAGAGGAGCTGATGTGTTAGCAATGGCTGGTCCCTTCTAACCCGCAGGCCAACCACAGGAGCTGGAATTGAGCTGTTTGATGGGTCACTTTTCTTTAGGAAGCTTGTTAGTTTCAGCTTACTATCAGAGTTTTCAAGGTGGTAGAATGTGGTTTTTTTTTACTGAGGATGTGACTGGGCCACACCTCACTCCCACAGGGAATGGCAGTGGAGTTGTGGATGATGTAATGTGACCTACACATCATTTTACCTGAGTTTGGGACTCTTGGTATCTAATAAGTCATGCTTGGCCTGTACATTGGTAGGAGAAACCCAGGGACCTCACCTTGATTAATAAGTGTCAGCAGGCTTTTCATTTATTTGGCTTGCTCTTTAATCTGCTCATGTTTATACAGTTGCCTGCTACAATGTGCCAGTTTATTTGGTTGAGGTGAGGTCTAGCAATATTTTGCTCAGGGTGTCCTTGAACTGTGATCTTCCCAACATCTGCGTTTTGGTTAGGTGAAAGGTGTGAGCCCATGGACTGGACTTGTTTTTGAGGAGACTTTTGCCCTGTAGGCTGGCCTGGAACTTGGGATCCTCATGCCTCAGAGCCTCTGAAGAACTGGGATTATAGGTGTGCTCCATCACACCTGGCTGTAAGTGTACTTTTTATTCTGAGTTGTGTGGAGATTACTAGAAGACATGGTTAAACCTGTTTTAGAAGCAGTTAACTCATGTAATAAATATTTCTTGAGTGCCATACAGCAGTCATTATTTTACTTTTCTGTTAATAGATAGTCATTGTGGCCCTAGAGTTCTATGGTAGTAAATCCTTTCTCTAGAATGCAACACTTTTGTGACTCATATATTTTACATGCTAGGTGTTTTTGCATTATGTAAATGACCAGGTAATAGTCCCCGCTCTTTAACTTTATTTACAATGAATTTTATGATGATACATCTTTTTTATCTCCTTCAATAAATCTAGGATCTGCTTTACCTTACTGTGGCAAGCGAGGGTTCTTACAGAATTTAGCATATAGTTTTTCATACTAAAGATAGGGACAGGATTTTAAAATTTAATGGAGGTTAGAAACATTACTTCTTTAATTTTCAAAAATTATATAGAGTATATTAGGTGTAAGATATATGTAAGGCACAGACTTCTTCTAAGTCATAAGTTGAAATAGTATATATCTTGCTTTTTAACTTGTTTTTTTCTGTTAACATTACATACTTCCCAGCTGTGTTGTGTTACCAGCCATTTGAGGCACCCAGTCTTGAAAAGACTGCATATTATTTTATAATGAGAGTGTTCTATAAATTAACTGCGTTCTTACAGTTTCTTGGTGTTTGATACAGATACCTATTGCAATTAATGGTCCTTGAGAAGACATCTTTGTGCCGGAAGAAATACTGTCAAGGATTGGAATTCTAGAATTAAAAGGTAAAAGATAAACATGTTTACCTGTTTATAGTTTTTATAGTATCTGATAAATTGTTCTTCTCAAAGCCTACTGACTGCTTTATTACTATCAATTCTGTATGAGTGCCTGTTTTCCTAAGTCTTGCCAGTGTAGTTGCTTGCAGTCTGTTTAATTTTCATTTATTTCATTGATGAGTAAAACAGATGGCATTTGTCTTTAATTGGTACCGATACTATTCATTATCTTTGTAAATTACTTGTGTATGTGTTTTACTCATTTTCTGTCAGATTATTTGTATCCTGTCAATACACAGGGTGGCCTTTCTTTGTGAAGGACAAAAAGAAGATGTAGAATTTTGTCCCTAATAGTTTGTTGAGGCAGCTATGTAGCTAAGGCTGGCCTTGAACTCACTCTGTAACCCAGACCACCCTGGATGTTTTGATCCTCTTGCCTCAGCTTCCCCAGTGATGAGCTTGCAGGGATAAGAGGGATTGCTAGTGCAGACCAGCACAGCTAGCTCTAATTTTAAATATTTTCATTTCCTTTATTGAGTGTTAGAGAAACAGAATATCTGGAGCGTAGTATAATAACCCATCAGGAGAGAGAGGCTAGATGGATCAGCTTCAAGTTATATGCACGTTTGGCAAGAGCAGCATAGATGACGGAGGCTGTATTCTTAGACTCAGAGGTGTAAAATGTTGAATTATCCTGTTACTCATCATGTTTACTTTGAACACTTAATTTCTATACTTTTCACAGCCTCTCCTTGTCATTAATAAGTATTTGGGGGAGGTTAATCTGAGGTGATAGGACTAGCCTGCTGCTCAACAAAATTTAGTTGATTATTTATATTGGTATGGACTCAAAATTTCCTGTCTTACTTAATGGATTTTAATAAATAACTATCATTCCTGATTATGGGAGGCTCTTGAAGTTGGCTCTGAATCCTTTTCACACATCCCCATGCTTCTCTGAGAAGTTCTTTCTTTTTTTGAAAATTCATTTTTACTTTCTCTGCCTTAGTTGTGGAATCAGCCACTTCTTCAAAGAGCCCCAATTCCTCTTGGTGAAAAGTAGTTTTTAGGAGCAATGTTCTCTGCTCATTTTTACTGGAGTTTTGCTGTTTTCTAGTGAGTGTATATGTAAGTACACACATACCCGCACATATTTGTAGTTCTATTTCTATATTCATTTATGTTGAAAATTATACTACCAGTTCTTGTCTGTCATCCAGGGTTCATTCTACTTTTCCTCCTCTGTATATCCTACAGCAGCGAGTAACTTGGTTCTCATTATCCTTAATTTACTTCTTTAATTGATTAACTCTCCTCCCCTACACACTGTATGGGCCACCTCCATTGTATATGCTCTTCTTATCCTGCTTCCACTTCTGCTCCCAAACAAACACTCCTCAGAATGCCTGGAAGCTCTTGCTTACCCGTGTCAGGTGTAATGTCTTCCTTCTTGGTTCTGACTGATATTCTGCACTTGCCACCTTCCCATAGAAGCGCTTTTCACTTAGGGTCTCAGTCTTCTCAGGCTCCAAGAAATTGAGATTGATTTCTTCTCATCACTTTCAGCCCTGCTGTAAATTCCCTTCTTCCTCTCAATCTCCAGTACCTTGCACCTTGTCTCTTTCCTAAAACTATACCCTGTTCATCTCACTCTGGCTTTGAGACCCTGAGGTGCTGTCTGTCCTCCATAAACCTTCACACAAGCGGATACTTAATTTACTCTTATCAGGCTCTGACATCCAACTCCAGGCTACTAAGATGTTTGTTCCTCTCTACCTCACATACAAATGCCTGCTCCTTCCAGCTTCACCTTTTAGCTTTTTGGTTGAACTGCTCAGGAAGGGTAGAAGAAAAGGAAACAACCGATTTCCTTTTTTTTTTTTTTTTTTTAATGCTCCATCATTTTCCCTGTGAAGATTTTGCAGTAGATTCTATTTTGTTGTTCTTGAGACAGGATCTCACTGTGTAGTCCAAGCTGACCTTTGAACTAGGGATTCTCCTGCCTCAGCATTCTGGGTAATGGGATGATAGGCATGACCCACCAAGCCTGAGTAAGATAGTTATTTCTTATTAGATTTAAGAGTAAAGTAATCACATTGTAAGAATGTTTGTAAATGCCACAATATACCCCCAGCCAGCACAACAATAAAGGAAAGAAACAGAGAGGAAAAACAAGTACTCAGAAAAGAAAGGCAGCTTTCGGTATTTCCAAGTCTAAGAAAGCTAAGTATGAGCTTATAAGATTATTAAAAAGAGTAGAGTAATCATGTAAACCTAAGTAACTTAACCTTAGTCACTACTCACATTAAAATGATGAAACCAGGACATTACAAATACCCATTCTGTTACATTTTATTTTGAAATTGAGTTTATTTAGTTGCATTTTTACCTTTTTTCTTTCAAGGAAACAACTTGATGTAATAAAGCTCATTTATTCAATAAATTCCCCCCCCCATGGTTCCTCTTGTAATTTTATGAATTGCTCATTCTATACTTAACCATTGGCATATTTTAGCTCTTCAGATGCTGAACTAGAAAAACATCCAGTAATGGATCAAAGGAAGCCTGACAACATTGTCCCCAAATCACTCAATTCCAGTGTTGGGTGGCTCCTTGTTGGTAAGTAGAATATGTTCTCTTGTACTTTGTTGTATATTTCATATGGATTAACAACTGTGAGATTTTAAGCAGTGATTTACCAAACTTGGAATGCTTTTAATGGCATTTATTTATTTTTAGGAAAGACTTTAATGTATCTGTTTCTTGAATATTGACTCTGGAGACTGCTCCGGAATGCTCTTTACATTTTCTTAATCACCTCCTTATTTGACTTCGGAAAGATGGGAAGAGAAAAAAACATGGCAGTTCGGTTACTTTTCTTGTTTCAGATCACCTTCCCACTCCAACCCCAGCATACACACGAACAGTTTTGTTTTCTTAAAAATGTAATGAATTGTCATGATAAGTTTATTTTTACATTAAATAGAATGAAATAGTTCAAAATACAGTATTGTAGAGAGGGGAGAGGGAGGGAGGTGCAAAGAGTGAATGATTGAATATGAAAGGGAAGAAGAAATACAATAGTAATACTGGGGAAAGAAGATAGTACTTCGCTAGTATTTTTGTACACTATTATTTTTTGTAACAAAAATAATAGTAAAGTTTATTAGGAAAGAAATTTAGTATAACAGGATAAATGTGAGGTGAAATGGGTAAAAAAGAAGAGAAACATTTCCTGTCCCCATGCAGGAAGTGGGAGTAGAGACTCATCATAGGCTCTCATTGTATAGAAAGTGTTAATGAATGAATGGTGTTTGATCTGAATTTTGGCAGAGGAACTTGAAATGTGCAGAGGAAAATGGGACAGGTAAGAAAGGAAAAAGAGTAGCAGTACTTCCTGAACATCTCTGTGTAGTAGATACCATATAAAGACATTTTGTGTATATGTTGTCACAAGGCTCAGCGAGAGGCTAGGCTTTATTTTTTTCCTCTTAGCATGTTGCACAGTTGAGGCCCACAGTAAAATAAGCTGCAAATGTGATTTTCTTCTGAGTTCAGGACACAGTAGTATACAGGGGAGAAGTAATATGGGTACAGGTGAAGTGTACACACCAGGAATATGATGCTTTATGATTTGCAGAAGAAAAACTTTGAAGAAGTTTTATTTCACTACACTGGGATGACTTCCTTCATCAGGCATGGATCTGCTCTAAGGTGAGGTGGGGACGGTGGGGATCTCCTGGAGTGTAGCATGGAGGTGCTGGGAGCAAAGAGGAGGAGAGGATTGGACAATGTCCAGGGAGTGTAGGGGACCTTGGAAAGAATGAGTGGTGCAATTTTGAAAACTTAGGGGAGACCTACGCATTGGGGGAGGAGGGCAGGGCTGAGCAGGTTCCTTGGCTGGTGGGTTCCAGTGAGCTGAGGCAGGTGCCCTGGCCCTGCTCTGTGAAGTGCTGTGTTTGTGCACAGCAGACAGAGGCAGTTTTGGGCAAAGGATCCCACCAAGCCTCCCTCCCTGCCTCCTGGGCTGGCCCTGGCTGCTGAGGGAGGGCGGGTGGGGGTGGGGCAGGGGAGTGGATGGCAGGTGGAGGGAGGTGGGCCCTGCAGAGCTGGGGTGGGGGGGGGTGTGTGTGTGGAGGGGGGTCGGAGCTGGGCTCCAGGTCCCTGCAGGCCACCCAAGCCTGGGGGACTCCTGGAGAAATGCAGAGAAGAGGAGGGCTCCTGGTGCTCTTGCTCTGGGAGAGAGGCAGAGGGTCCTTCTGGGCAGGCCAAGTCTGGTGTTTGGGACGTTTACCGACCCCCGCCCACCCCCCCCTCGCCGTGCGCCGTGCAGCTGGGCTCTGGGCAGCGCTTGAAGCTGTCTTCTGACAGGCTTGTCTTTTTTAGGCTGCGTGCCGGCCTCCTGCGGGAGTCCCCCCTGGGGCCTTTGCCACCCTGAGCGGCCAGGCATCGCGGGCGCGCAGGCGCGCGCACACGGAGGACCCGAGAACCGACCAGCCTCGCGCGGGTGAGTGAGCAAGGGGACCCGGCCGGATGGGCTGCAGCAGCCAGGGCTTGGGGCCTCGGCGCTGTGGAGTGGGCCACTGGTGGGGGGAGGACGTTCGGGCAGCAGCTCGGTGCGGCAGCGCCACCGCCGCTGGGAGACCCGTGCTGGCGGGAAGGCGCCTGCACCCGCCTGGGCGGTGGCGCAGCTCCCTAGCGGCCGGCCCCGGACGGGGGGGGCGGCGGCGGCGGCTAGGCAGGCGCTTCAAGGCGGCGGCTTGCCTCAGGCCAGGGGTTTGTGTCAAGTCCCCCCGTATTCGGTATTCGGAAGCCTGTCAACCTCCAGGTGAGTTTCCTCTCCTAGCTTGCTTGTTTGTCTGCTTGCTGGCTTTCCTGGCTTGCCTTGGCTTGGCTTGTGATGGGTGCCTGGGCTCCCTGGGCTCTTGTTCCAAAGGGCAGGAGGCTTTGGTCTTGTTCGCCTTGCTCTGTAGTCTGTCCATGTTTCTAAGGGGCTTGGCAAGCTGGGGGAATGGTGAAACTGGCTTGACTTTGCTTCCTGGCACACTTGTGCCTTTGGATGAGATGTGTTGGTTTGTGTGAGGGGCAGAGAAATGGGTTTGCGATCAGGGCCAGGCATTTTGTAGCTTGGCTGTGTATTCTTGCAGGGGAAGCCCTTAGACCTTTTAGGGTCGTGTTAATTTCTCCCGGACAACCTTCTTTCTTTCTTTATGCGTTTGGGTCTTTGTGTATTTCTGTAACTCGGTACGTAGTTGTAAACATGTCTGTTTTTGTTTTGATTGCTATGTCTCTGAAGTATAGTTTGAAGTTGGGTATTGTGATCTCTAGTGTTGGCTCTTAATGGTCTTTTGGGCTTTCAAATGAACTTTTTGTGATTTTTCATTCTCTCTGATGAATGTCTTTTGAATTTTGATGCGGATTGCGTTGAACATGTAGATTGCTTTTGGTAATGTAGCCGTTTCACACTATTGACTCTGCCAGTCATGAGCATAGGAGACCTTTCTATCAGTTTTAGCTGACTTTGATTTTTTTCAGTGGTTTATAGTTTTCACTTCACTTCCTTTGTTAAGTTTATTTTGGAAGCTATCATAAATGGAATTGTTTTCCTGTATTCTTTCTCCGTCTGCTCTTGGTTGGTATATACAAAGGCCAGTGATTTTTGTGAATTGATTTTGTGTCCTTCTACATTTCTGAAGGTGGAGTTTTTTTTGGCCGAGTTTTCTGGTCTAAGATCATGTGATCTGCAAATAGGATAGTTTCATCCTTCTTTTCGTACTCGAATTTCTTTCACTTCTTCTTCCTATCTTACTGCTGTAGCTAGAAATTACAAGGCTATGTTGGACATTAATGGAGAAAGTGGAACCCTTGTCTTGTTCCTGACTTTAGAAGAAATTGTTTGAATTTTTCCTCCACTTAGTATGACGTTGACTGTAGGCTTGTTATATATAGCCTTTATTGTATGACTCACTTTCCTTCTGTTCCTAGTTTCATCAACAGTTTTGTCATGAAAGAATGTTGAATTTGTTGAAGGGTTTTTTCTGCATTTATTGAGATCATGTTTTTTTCTTTGTTTTTATTAAAATGCTAGATTACGTTTAGTGATTTGCATATATTGAAGCATCCCTGTATCCCTGGGATGAAACTGACTTGGTCATGATAATATGACCTTTTGATACGTTATCGAATTCAGTTCACCAGTATTTTATAGAGGATTTCTGCATCTAATTTCATAAAGTGATTGGCCTATAATTCATTTCTTTTTGTGCCTTTGTCCAGTTTGGGGATGAGGGTAATATTGGCTTCATAGAATGCCATTGGCACCATTCCTGCCCTTTCTGTTTCTTGGCAAAGATTGAGGAGTGTTGGTATTATTTCTTTAAACGTCTGGTAGAATTCAGCAGTGAATCCTGGATATTTCTTTTTGGGAGCCTCTATTGCTCCTTCAATTTCATTGCTTGTTACAGATACATTTAGGTGATTTGTGTCCTCTTGGTTCAATTTTGGCTGATTATACACATCTAGAAATTTGACCAGTCTTTTATTTTCCAATTTATTTGAATATAGGTTTTCAAAATACTCCAAAACGAGTCACTGGATTTTCTTGGTGCTTGTTGTGCTTTCCCCTTTTTCACTTCTAATTTTATTAATTTGGGTCTTTTCCCTCATTTTAGTCAGATTTGCTAGGGGTTTATCAATGTTGTTTATCATAGGAAACAACTAGATTTTTCTTTCAGCCGTTTTTTTGTTCTCTATTTCGTCAATTTTGGCCCTTATTTTTATTGATCCTCTCTTTCTAGTTGTGGGTTTAGTTTGTTGTTTTTCTAGAAGTTTGAGATACAGCGTTAGGTCATTTATTTGAGATTTGCGTTTTTAATATATGCATTCATGACTGTGAACCTTCTCCCTTAGCACACTGAGTTTGCTGTGTCCTATAGGCTCTGGTAGATTGTGCTTTCATTTTCTTTTCTTTTGTTGTGCTTTCACTTTCATTAAATTCCAGGAGCATTTGATTTGCTGGCTCATTTCTTCAATGATCCACTGATCATGGAGCAGTGTGTTGTTCAGTGTCCGGGTGGTTGAATATATTCTGTTTTTTTGTTTTTTCTTGTGAGTTCAGATTATTTTGTTACGGTCAGACATTTAAATTTTTTATTCCTTAGGACTTGCTTTGTGAGCTAAAATACTTATTTTGGAGAACGTTCCATGGGTTGTTGAGAAGAATGTACCTTGTTGCTGTTGCAGAATTGAATACTTTGTACACCTCTGTCAGGTCCATTTGCTCTGTGGTGTCAATGACTTCTAAAGTTTTTATATTGCCTTTTGTCTGAATGACCTATGTATTGGTGTGAGAAGAGTATTGAAGTCTTCCACTATCACTGTGCAGAGTGCCCGTGATATCAGGTATAGTTGTGTATGTTAAATGAAGTTGGGTACACTGACTTTGGGTGCATTCAAGTAAACAATTGTTACTTCATGTTGATGTATTGCTCTTTATTAGCATGAAGTTTCTACTTTGTGTTGTTTTCTGACTAACTTAAGCTTGAAGTCTACTTTATTTGTTATAAGTATAGCTATTCCTGCCTGTTTGAATGGGCCATCACCTTGGTAAATCTTTTTCAACCCAAGCCAATGGTTGTTTCGGTCATTGTGGGAGAGGGTGCTATTGTTAGTGATTGGAGAGGGGTAGGAAGAATGGGAGTAATGTGTAAAGTCTCTATGATAGAATACTCAGTGAGTGGTTAGTATGGAGGAGAAGGGACAAGAGGGAGAACATGAAGAGAGGATAGGAAAAGATGAAAAAAAAAAAAAAGGATGTCAGGGGTAAGGAAAAAAATGAAACAGGAGAGGAGGCTAAGGAAATTAAAATTTCAAAAGAATGGAAAAAGGAGGTTTAAGTATTAGATTTTTTTTAATAATTAAATATTACATATACATCTATATTCATATAGAAATCTTAATTGTCCAAGTTTCTTTTTTTATGGGGGGGAAGTGGGTTGTTTCTCTGAGTTTAATGATTACACTGGGTGCTTCAGTCTGATTTCTAATGAGAGTTCTCCCATTTTAAGATTGATAGGTTGGGCTGTGTGGCATTTGATGGTGCCCTTCTCTATTAGACAGCATTCTTTTTTGGGAGGGGGGGTTCACTCAGGGTTTTTAATCTCAGGCTCTTCTTGGAGTTCAGCAGTCATGGTCAGCTTGTTTGATTAGCCACGTTCTCTAAAGAAGTTCCTAGAGGAGCTGATGTGTTAGCAATGGCTGGTCCCTTCTAACCCGCAGGCCAACCACAGGAGCTGGAATTGAGCTGTTTGATGGGTCACTTTTCTTTAGGAAGCTTGTTAGTTTCAGCTTACTATCAGAGTTTTCAAGGTGGTAGAATGTGGTTTTTTTTTACTGAGGATGTGACTGGGCCACACCTCACTCCCACAGGGAATGGCAGTGGAGTTGTGGATGATGTAATGTGACCTACACATCATTTTACCTGAGTTTGGGACTCTTGGTATCTAATAAGTCATGCTTGGCCTGTACATTGGTAGGAGAAACCCAGGGACCTCACCTTGATTAATAAGTGTCAGCAGGCTTTTCATTTATTTGGCTTGCTCTTTAATCTGCTCATGTTTATACAGTTGCCTGCTACAATGTGCCAGTTTATTTGGTTGAGGTGAGGTCTAGCAATATTTTGCTCAGGGTGTCCTTGAACTGTGATCTTCCCAACATCTGCGTTTTGGTTAGGTGAAAGGTGTGAGCCCATGGACTGGACTTGTTTTTGAGGAGACTTTTGCCCTGTAGGCTGGCCTGGAACTTGGGATCCTCATGCCTCAGAGCCTCTGAAGAACTGGGATTATAGGTGTGCTCCATCACACCTGGCTGTAAGTGTACTTTTTATTCTGAGTTGTGTGGAGATTACTAGAAGACATGGTTAAACCTGTTTTAGAAGCAGTTAACTCATGTAATAAATATTTCTTGAGTGCCATACAGCAGTCATTATTTTACTTTTCTGTTAATAGATAGTCATTGTGGCCCTAGAGTTCTATGGTAGTAAATCCTTTCTCTAGAATGCAACACTTTTGTGACTCATATATTTTACATGCTAGGTGTTTTTGCATTATGTAAATGACCAGGTAATAGTCCCCGCTCTTTAACTTTATTTACAATGAATTTTATGATGATACATCTTTTTTATCTCCTTCAATAAATCTAGGATCTGCTTTACCTTACTGTGGCAAGCGAGGGTTCTTACAGAATTTAGCATATAGTTTTTCATACTAAAGATAGGGACAGGATTTTAAAATTTAATGGAGGTTAGAAACATTACTTCTTTAATTTTCAAAAATTATATAGAGTATATTAGGTGTAAGATATATGTAAGGCACAGACTTCTTCTAAGTCATAAGTTGAAATAGTATATATCTTGCTTTTTAACTTGTTTTTTTCTGTTAACATTACATACTTCCCAGCTGTGTTGTGTTACCAGCCATTTGAGGCACCCAGTCTTGAAAAGACTGCATATTATTTTATAATGAGAGTGTTCTATAAATTAACTGCGTTCTTACAGTTTCTTGGTGTTTGATACAGATACCTATTGCAATTAATGGTCCTTGAGAAGACATCTTTGTGCCGGAAGAAATACTGTCAAGGATTGGAATTCTAGAATTAAAAGGTAAAAGATAAACATGTTTACCTGTTTATAGTTTTTATAGTATCTGATAAATTGTTCTTCTCAAAGCCTACTGACTGCTTTATTACTATCAATTCTGTATGAGTGCCTGTTTTCCTAAGTCTTGCCAGTGTAGTTGCTTGCAGTCTGTTTAATTTTCATTTATTTCATTGATGAGTAAAACAGATGGCATTTGTCTTTAATTGGTACCGATACTATTCATTATCTTTGTAAATTACTTGTGTATGTGTTTTACTCATTTTCTGTCAGATTATTTGTATCCTGTCAATACACAGGGTGGCCTTTCTTTGTGAAGGACAAAAAGAAGATGTAGAATTTTGTCCCTAATAGTTTGTTGAGGCAGCTATGTAGCTAAGGCTGGCCTTGAACTCACTCTGTAACCCAGACCACCCTGGATGTTTTGATCCTCTTGCCTCAGCTTCCCCAGTGATGAGCTTGCAGGGATAAGAGGGATTGCTAGTGCAGACCAGCACAGCTAGCTCTAATTTTAAATATTTTCATTTCCTTTATTGAGTGTTAGAGAAACAGAATATCTGGAGCGTAGTATAATAACCCATCAGGAGAGAGAGGCTAGATGGATCAGCTTCAAGTTATATGCACGTTTGGCAAGAGCAGCATAGATGACGGAGGCTGTATTCTTAGACTCAGAGGTGTAAAATGTTGAATTATCCTGTTACTCATCATGTTTACTTTGAACACTTAATTTCTATACTTTTCACAGCCTCTCCTTGTCATTAATAAGTATTTGGGGGAGGTTAATCTGAGGTGATAGGACTAGCCTGCTGCTCAACAAAATTTAGTTGATTATTTATATTGGTATGGACTCAAAATTTCCTGTCTTACTTAATGGATTTTAATAAATAACTATCATTCCTGATTATGGGAGGCTCTTGAAGTTGGCTCTGAATCCTTTTCACACATCCCCATGCTTCTCTGAGAAGTTCTTTCTTTTTTTGAAAATTCATTTTTACTTTCTCTGCCTTAGTTGTGGAATCAGCCACTTCTTCAAAGAGCCCCAATTCCTCTTGGTGAAAAGTAGTTTTTAGGAGCAATGTTCTCTGCTCATTTTTACTGGAGTTTTGCTGTTTTCTAGTGAGTGTATATGTAAGTACTCACATACCCGCACATATTTGTAGTTCTGTTTCTATATTCATTTATGTTGAAAATTATACTACCAGTTCTTGTCTGTCATCCAGGGTTCATTCTACTTTTCCTCCTCTGTATATCCTACAGCAGCGAGTAACTTGGTTCTCATTATCCTTAATTTACTTCTTTAATTGATTAACTCTCCTCCCCTACACACTGTATGGGCCACCTCCATTGTATATGCTCTTCTTATCCTGCTTCCACTTCTGCTCCCAAACAAACACTCCTCAGAATGCCTGGAAGCTCTTGCTTACCCGTGTCAGGTGTAATGTCTTCCTTCTTGGTTCTGACTGATATTCTGCACTTGCCACCTTCCCATAGAAGCGCTTTTCACTTAGGGTCTCAGTCTTCTCAGGCTCCAAGAAATTGAGATTGATTTCTTCTCATCACTTTCAGCCCTGCTGTAAATTCCCTTCTTCCTCTCAATCTCCAGTACCTTGCACCTTGTCTCTTTCCTAAAACTATACCCTGTTCATCTCACTCTGGCTTTGAGACCCTGAGGTGCTGTCTGTCCTCCATAAACCTTCACACAAGCGGATACTTAATTTACTCTTATCAGGCTCTGACATCCAACTCCAGGCTACTAAGATGTTTGTTCCTCTCTACCTCACATACAAATGCCTGCTCCTTCCAGCTTCACCTTTTAGCTTTTTGGTTGAACTGCTCAGGAAGGGTAGAAGAAAAGGAAACAACCGATTTCCTTTTTTTTTTTTTTTTTTTTAATGCTCCATCATTTTCCCTGTGAAGATTTTGCAGTAGATTCTATTTTGTTGTTCTTGAGACAGGATCTCACTGTGTAGTCCAAGCTGACCTTTGAACTAGGGATTCTCCTGCCTCAGCATTCTGGGTAATGGGATGATAGGCATGACCCACCAAGCCTGAGTAAGATAGTTATTTCTTATTAGATTTAAGAGTAAAGTAATCACATTGTAAGAATGTTTGTAAATGCCACAATATACCCCCAGCCAGCACAACAATAAAGGAAAGAAACAGAGAGGAAAAACAAGTACTCAGAAAAGAAAGGCAGCTTTCGGTATTTCCAAGTCTAAGAAAGCTAAGTATGAGCTTATAAGATTATTAAAAAGAGTAGAGTAATC